>NC_053026.1:276472829-276772829 GCF_003073215.2 Triticum urartu
GGCCTTCCCACTTCGGCGTCAACTTGTTGGAATTCTTGGCGGACTGAACGCGCCGAAGAACAAGGTCGCCTTCCTCGAGACTTCTGGCGTTAACTTTGCGGCTATGGTAGCGGCGCAAAGCTTGCTGGTAGCGAGCAGCTCGCACAGCAGCCTGAAGACGGTCTTCCTCAAGGAGCAGCGCGTCATCTTGTCGCAGCCGCTCTTGCTCGAGCTCATCATAAGCGAGCACTCGAGGTGACCCGTATACGAGTTCCGTGGGGATAACTGCCTCTGCTCCATAGACTAGAGCAAAAGGTGTTCGTCCAGTGGCTCGATTTGGCGTCGTTTTGATCGACCAAAGAACCACCGGCAGCTCCTTGATCCAGTTCCTTCCACACTTGTGCAGCTTGTCAAAAGTTCTGGTCTTGAGCCCGCGCAGCACTTCAGCATTTGCCCTCTCCGCTTGACCGTTGCTTCTCGGGTGAGCAACAGAAGCGAAGCAGACCTTGGCGCCAAGATCTTGGACGTACCGCGTGAAGGTGCGGCTCGTAAATTGCGTACCGTTGTCGGTGATTACCCTGTTAGGGATCCCGAAGCGGCAAACAATCGACCTGAAGAACTTGACGGCTGACTGTGCTGTCACCTTCCTCACTGGTTCCACTTCCGGCCACTTTGTGAACTTGTCGATTGCAACGTACAAGTACTCAAAGCCCCCGACAGCTCGGGGAAAGGGGCCGAGGATGTCGAGCCCCCAGACCGAAAATGGCCAGGATAAAGGGATCGTCTGGAGAGCTTGAGCTGGTTGGTGTATCTGCTTGGAATGAAACTGACACGCTTCACACTTGGTTACTTGTGCAGTTGCATCCTGGAGGGCTGTTGGCCAGAAGAAACCTTGCCAGAAAGCTTTACCGATGAGTGCTCTTGCGCCAATGTGGTGACCACATATGCCTCCATGTATTTCTGCCAACAGCTTTTGTCCATCTTCCCGGGGAATACACTTCAATTTCACACCGTTGAGTCTTCTCCTGTACAGTGTCTTGTCGACAAACTGGTACATACTTGACTGCCGGGCTACTCTCTCCGCTTCTTCTTGCTCTTCGGGAAGTCCTCCTATCTGAAGGAAATGGACAATCTGCTGTGCCCATGCTGGAGCTTGTGGCTCGACAACAAGGACTAAAGGCAGATCTGCTGCTGCGGGAACATCCGCTTCTACGGCGAGAAGCTGTGTCTCTGCCGGAGCTTGACGTTCCCCTACGAGCTTGCCGGGAGCTTCTGCTTCTTCCTGTTGTTGCGCCGCCGGTTTTTCTTTGCCGGGGCGGCATCCTCGCTGTTAGATCCCCCTGCTCCCGTGCTTTCTCCAGGGAATTTCCTCCCTTCCTCAGCGCGTGCACACTTGTCGGCCAGGGCATATAGCTCGCTGACGTCCCGAATCTTGCACATTGCCATCTCCTCCCGCATCCTGCGGTTACGCACGTTCTGATGGAACGCGCTGATTACCGCGGCAGGGTGGATATTTGGGATGTTGTGCTGTACACGGCTGAACCTCTGGATATACTTGCGCAGGGGCTCTCCTTCCTTCTGGACAAGCAGATGAAGATCACTCTCTTGGCCATGAGGTTTGTGGCCGCCTGTGAAGGCGCCGACAAACTGATGGCATAGATCGGCCCAGGAGGATATGGAGTTGTCTGGCAAGTGCATGAGCTAGGACCTGACGTTGGGCTTGAGCACCAACGGGAAGTAGTTGGCAAGGATCTTATCGTCCCGCCCCCCAGCAGCCTGCACCGCGATGGTGTAGATGCTGAGGAACTCCGACGGATGCGACTTGCCGTCGTACTTCTCTGGTACATCTGGTTTGAAATTCTTCGTACTGGGCCACCGGACTTGCCACAGCTCACGAGTGAACGCAGGGCAACCTACCGCGTACGGCAAGTCGCCTGGTTCCCCTGGCGCATGCATGTCAACAGAGGGCCCAGCGCGCTGGTCTGATTGACGCCGCGCTTCTCTCCGGCGCTCGATGCGAGTACGAGCGTCTTCTTGTTGGCATTCTTGAAGAACTTGGCGCTGATCGCGACGAGCTCGCGGATCTGACGACGCGGTGGAGTCGCTGTCGAGGTGGACCCGGTGAGTCAGCGATCTTGGCCTTCGGGGTGGAGAGTGCACAGTAGTTGCACCCCCACCAGTCTTGTCGTCTCTGGCTCGTGCTTGGCTGGCTTGCCGCGGCTGAGACGTGCTCGGCTGCCGTGGAGTGTCGCCGTTGGCGAAGCCGATGAGACTCTGGATAGTGGCTCTCCAGTCGTCGATCTTGTCCGCCGCTGGAGGGTAGTCTAGGAGCAGCTGAGCTCGCGCCAAAGCTTCTGCTGCGGTGTCGGGTGGCGGTGGCGAACGGTGCGAGGAGCGGGATATGCTCGGACTTCTAACTACGTTAGAAGGAGCAGTATCTCGTCCAGGCGACCGTGTCTCGCTCGCGCCAGCAGGTTGACGTGCATGGTGGTCCTGAGCGCTCCGAGATCCACCAGCTCGATCTTGATCTAGCGAACGCATGGTACCGTGAGTACCATGACGCTGCCGGTCCCGCGCCTCCTGAGATGGGCGCGGTGCATGCACGGACGTCGAGGTCTTGGAGTGTGCCCGGTCATTGTGGGAGCCGGCTACGCCGCCGATGGGCAGCGCAGCCTTGTCCTGGGACCTGGCAGCACCGTGAGTTCCCTCGTCGACGCGTGTCCTTCCGCCGGTGCCTGCCCCACCAACCGTTTGCTCCGGCGGTGGCTGGCTCGGCGCGGACGGAGCAGCTGCCTCCGAAACTTTCTTCTTCGGCGGCATGTTGATAAAGATGATGAAGATCTAGCTCGCGAGAATGCCGGATCTGGCTCACACAACTTCGACGCCCCCTACCTGGCGCGCCAAAGATGCCGGGGTGCTGATCCATGGGCACCTATGGGACCGGCGGACCGGGTCCCTTTCGGTTCGGCGGGGGCGGAGGTCGCGCGAAGAGCAGATCGAGGCGAAGCACGCGAGCGATTTACCCACGTTCGAGCCGCACGGATGCGTAAAACCCTACTCCTGCTTTGTGGTTTTGTATTGATTTCTAGCTCGGGAGCGCGGAGTGCTACAGTACACACCAGCGGCTAGCAGGACCGAGCGTGAGTGTTCGAACTGACTCACCCCCCTCTACGTTGCACACGGGCCTCCTTTTATATGCTCAAGGGGCTACCGACAGGTGGCAACAGAGGTAAAGGGCAAAAATGGAAAGGTGCTGTGGTAGGCACAGCTACCTGCTACAGCGTATCATACCTAACCCTGACGGCAGGGGACAAGGGCATTAATTGCCCGTCTGTGTCGCCTAAACAGTACCGAAAGGGACCGCTAGGGACGCCACCGTTTGCCACGATGGTTATCTTGTCAGCGCCTGCTTTCCACCGCGCACCCCTAGCTGCACGGCCTCCTGCCACGTGTGCTTGGGAGGGTCCTAGAGCGACACGTTGGCGGGTGTGCTGGAGCGCGGGCACGAAGTGGGGGTTTCCCGCGGCAAGCTCCTTGCCGCGGTCGTCGTCTTGTCGTGTTCGGGAGCTTGTCGCTCACCGGGCCTTGCCGGGACGCGTGGCGCGTTGCGGCAAGTTTTCTTGGTATGCCTTGGTTGGCCTTCCCGGCAAGCTCCTCTTGCCGGGGTCTTGTTCTTCTTGACTTGGACACTTTGTTCTTGAATGGCTCCAAAGGAACCACGGAGGAACTTGGTGGTCACCCGGCAAGCCTTGCCGCGGGATGCTGCGACTGCCCGTGCACAAGTTCGGGATACTAGGGTACCCCTACTCTAGTACACCGACACATAGCAAAAGAGCGAGCAAACTAGCATAGCAAAGATAGTAGTGATTTCGAGGGTATGATCATCTTGCCTGCACAGTTGTCAGAGTTGACTGGATCCTCAAACGCAAACTCAACGGGCTCCTCGGTAGCGAAATCATCTCCCGGCTCTACCCAAACAAGACAAACAAGCAACAAGGACACAATCAACCACGTGCAAGGATCAAGCGATATGATGCAATGATGATATGATATGCAGGGTGCGATGCGGGATGCAAAATACAAGATATGACAGGAAATGCATGAACCTGGCCTCAACTTGGAAATCCAAGTGTTCCACTGGAAAGATGGGATGAAATCTCTTGAAAACGATATAAAGAACGCCGGAATCGGAGTTACGGTGTGGAAATGGCAAGCGATTCAAAATTGACACCGGTCTGCGATTTACAGCAAGTAGGCATCTAAATGCAATGAGATGAACATGCTACAGCACCCAAACATGACAACAAAATACATGGCAGGGAAGCATACAAGAATCTTAACAAAAGTCTAGCACTGAGCTACGGCCAAATAATCCATTAACAGGTTCAAAAAAGCATGGCAAAAACGCAAATGGTAAAACAGATCTCAGACTTAGTGAAATTAACACTTGTCTGGAATTTCAGATCATATAGCCCTCTTCGAACAGCATTTCAGGCATCAAGATGAGCTCAAATGAAAATGATGCAATGGAATGAAATGATTTACTCTCTGAGGTGAACATTTTGATATGCTATATGCATGAATCGGAGCTATGTATGCAAAGTTACGGGGCCCCGAACAAAGGCACTTGGATGGAAAAATTCCGAGGACTTAGAAGAATTTTGACCTAGGGTTCCAGATCTGGATCTCGTGCACGCAATCCGAGGCGACTCCGGCAAGCACTGTTCGCCGGCGGCGGGGACGACGCCGTAGGAGGTCGCCGGAGGAGAGGGAGACATGGAGGAGGCCGGCCGGGGCGAGGTCGTCGGCGCGGCGGCTCCCACCGCGCGGGGCGCCGGCGGCCGCGGGCGGCGAGCGGCGGTGGGCGGCGAGCTCCGGCGGGTGGCGAGCTCCGGCCGGGCGGGCACGGGCGCGAGGAGGCGCGGGGCGGCGCTGGCAACTGCGGGCGCGCGGGCCAGGGAGGGCTCCCCGCGGGCCCTGCGGGCTTCAGCGGCGGCGCGGCGAAGTGGGGCGTGGCCCGGTGACGTGGCGTGCAGCGATTGGGCGACGGGTCGGCGGCGGACGTGTCCGGCCAGCGCGGAGGCGATTTTTAGGGTTAGGGGGGAGAGGAACCGTGAATTTGGAATGGGGGTGTATATATAGGCATAGGGGGAGCTTGGAGAGTCCAAATGAGGTGCGGTTTTCGGCCACGCGATCGTGATCGAACGCTCTAGGACATGGAACAGAGTTTGGTGGGTTTTGGGCCAAATTGGAGGGGTGTTGGGCTGCAACACACACGAGGCCTTTTCGGTCCCTCGGTTAACCGTTGGAGTATCAAACGAAGTCCAAATGGTACGAAACTTGACAGGCGGTCTACCGGTAGTAAACCAAGGCCGCTTGGCAAGTCTCGGTCCAATCCGTAAATGTTTAATCCCCACACACGAAAGAAAGCTAGAAATGGCCACCGGAGAAGAACGAAGCGCCGGAATGCAAAACGGACAACGGGGAAAATGCTCGAATGCATGAGAAGAACACGTATGCAAATGCAATGCACATGATGACATGATATGAGATGCATGACAACGTCAACAACACACAGAGACAAAGACCCGAACCTGAGGGAAAAAAAATATAACTTAACGCCGGAAACGGCAAGAGTTGGAGTACAAATTGGGAAAGTTACATCCGGGGTGTTACATGTGTGGCATTTGCAGCTTACAACTAAATATCAAACAATCTAAACAATACTATATATCGAACATTCTTACATTTTATTTGAATTTGTGGTAATGTGTGGTGTTTGCAACTCACATCTAAATACTTGCAGGCGTAGGGGGCGGGGCACCATACATAATGTGATAAACACATTATACATATGAGACATGGTTTAGTTTGTGAAGATCTAGCTAGAGCTTGAAATGTACTATGATTTGAAATCAACATAAAGTGGATTCAAAAAATCGAGTTCGAGTTCATATAGTACACATAGTTCATATGTAACTTGAGACTAATCATGTGGTGTGATGTGAACATAATACACAAACGATGGTTTAACTTGACAATAATGACGATTGTTGATCTTATTAAAACAGAGAAACGAATTCAAATGCTTTGACTTCACAACAATCATTATTGTAGATCTTATTTAAATAGAGAAACGAATTCAAATTTAGTTCATATTGAAGCGCTAGTATATACGTTTGGAATGCACTAAAACGTTCATTTGAGTACTAGGTTTCATGCATTATACACGTAGCGAAATATTTTAATTGAACATAACATGAATTCAAAGTTTTGAATGACATTTGTAGTGCAAATTGATTTGGTACAGTACATGTTAGGCTTGTCCAGAAATTTCAACCCGCGCCTTGTTAGCCCGAAATATTTAAGATATATGTTTGTCTCGTTGTGCTCCGACAACTCCCTCCATCTCAACCCGCGCCTTGCTATTCCAAAATTACAACGCGCGTGAAAACTCCCACCTCCTGTGAAATCCTGACACGTGAAATGCCTGTGATACCCCGGAACCGAAAGAACTGCCTCAAATCGGTGGGGGTACTTTCGTAACTTACCCCACATTTCGGACAAACGCGTCCCTAAGCCATGGTTCCCCCACTCCCATCCCATCTGCCCACCCATTCGTACACCGAGGCCGGCAAAACCTGCGAAGCCCCACACCCTCCTCCGTCTGCCACCCAACCGGAGCCTCTTCCCCGACGACGTCGTCCACAGCAACACCTTGACGTCCCTCACCCACCGTACCGGATGAGGATCCGTCGTCGATCTGGTCGTCCCACCGGTTCAGCCACCCCGTCCTCCACCTCCAAGGAGCTGCCCCGACGTTCCCCTCGTCTTTCGCGCCACCACCATTCCCACACCGCCGTCTTCACCTGCACCACCGAAAGAGCATCATCATCACCGTTTCCTCGGATGAAGCTGCGGCCTAATCGATGATACGTCCATTTTGCATCATGCTTTTATATCGATATTTATTGCATTATGGGCTGTTATTACACATTATGTCACAATGCTTATCCCTATTCTCTCTTATTTTAAAAGGTTTACATAAAGAGGGAGAATGCCGGCAGCTGGGATTCTGGGCTGGAAAAGGAGCAAATATTAGAGACCTATTCTGCACAACTCCAAAAGTCATGAAACTTCACGGATGATGTTTTCCAAATATATAAAAAATACTGAGCGCAAGAACTTCACCAGGGGGGCCACACCCAGCCCACGAGGGTGGGGAGGGGCACGCCCTACCCCCTGGGTGCACCCCCTACCTCGTGGGCGCCCTGGTTGCCCTCTCGTGGCCATCTTCTGCTATATGGAGTCTTTCGATGGGGAAAAATCATAAGCCATCTTCTTGGATGAAACTCCGCCGCCACGAGGCGGAACCAATCTAGGGCTCTGGCGGAGCTGTTCTGCCAGGGAAACTTCCCTCCCGGAGGGGGAAATCATCACCATCGTCATCACCAACGCTACTCTCATCGGGAGAGGGAAATCTCCATCAACATCTTCATCAGCACCATCTCATCTCAAAACCCCAGTTCATCTCTTGTATCCAATTCTTGTCTCCAAGTCCGGGATTGGTGCTAGTAGGTTGCTAGTAGTGTTAATTACTCCTTGTAGTTGATGATAGTTGGTTTAATTGGTGGAAGATCATATGTTCAGATCCTATATGCATATTAATACCCCTCTGATTATGAACATGTTTATGCTTTGTGAGTAGTTACTTTTGTTCCTGAGGACATAGGAGAAGTCTTGCTATTAGTAGTTATGTGAATTTGGTATTCGTTCGATATTTTGATGAGATGTGTGTTGTCTCTCCTCTAGTGGTGTTATGTGAACGTCGACTACATGACACTTCACCATTATTTGGGCCTAGAGGAAGGCATTCGGAAGTAATAAGTAGATGATGGGTTGCTAGAGTGACCGAAGCTTAAACCCTAGTTTATGCGTTGCTTCGTAAGGGGCTGATTTGGATCCATATGTTTCATGCTATGGTTAGGTTTACCTTAATACTTTTGTTGTATTTGCGGATGCTTGCAATAGAGGTTAATCATAAGTGGGATGCTTGTCCAAGTAAGGGAAGCACCCAAGCACCGGTCCACCCACATACCAAATTATCAAAGTACCGAACGCGAATCATATGCACGTGATGAAAACTAGTTTGACGATATTCCCATGTGTCCTCGGGAGCACTTTACATCTTATAAGAGTTTGTCCAGGCTTGTCCTTTGCTACAAAAAGGATTGGGCCACCTTTCTGCACCTTATTTACTTTTGTTACCTGTTGCTCATTACAAATTATCTTACCACAAAACTATCTGTTACCACTTATTTCAGTACTTGCAGAGAATACCTTGCTGGAAACCGCTTATCATTTCCTTCTGCTCCTCATTGGGTTCGACACTCTTACTTATCGAAAGGACTATGATAGATCCCCTATACTTGAGGGTCATCAAGATTCTTTTCTGGCACCGTTGCCGGGGAGTGAAGCGCCTTTGGTAGGTGGCATTTGGTAAGGAAAAATTTATATAGTGTGCTGAAATTTACTGTCACTTGTTACCATGGAAGGTAATCCTCTGAGGGGCTTGTTCGGGATATCTTCACCCCGACCAGTAGAGCAAAGAGTTTCTCCTCAACCTACTGAACCTAATGAAAATGAATATGAAAATGAAAATGCTTGCTTTGAAGTTCCTTCGGTTATGATAGAAAAACTACTAGCTAATCCTTTTTAGGAGATGGAACAAAACATCCTGATAAACATTTGATATATGTGGATGAAGTTTGTGGATTATTTAAGCTTGCAGGTGTACCCGGAGATGTTGTTAAGAAGAAGGTCTTCCCCTTATCTTTGAGGGGAGATGCACGACATGGTATAGGCTATGTGATGATATGAGGTCTTGGAATTACAAACGATTGAAATTGGAATTTCATCAGAAGTTTTATCCTATGCATCTTGTTCATCGTGATCGCAATTATATATATAATTTCTAGCCTCATGAAGGAGAAAGCATCGCTCAAGCTTGGGGGAGGCTTAAATCAATGTTATATTTCTTGCCCCAATCATGAGCTCTCAAGAGAAATGATTATTTAAAATTTTTATGCTCGGCTTTCTGGTAACAATCGCACCATGCTTGATACTTCTTGTGCTGGCTCATTTATGATGAAGACTATTGAATTCAAATGGGATTTATTGGAAAGAATTAAACGCAACTCTGAAGATTGGGACCTCGACAATGGTAAGGAGTCAGGTATGACACCTAGTTTTTATTGTGTTAAATCTTTTATGGATACCGATATTTTTCGTAAATTTAGCACTAAATACGGACTTGACTCTGAGATAGTAGCTTCTTTCTGTGAATCTTTTGCTGCTTATGTTGATCTCCCCAAGGAGAAGTGGTTTAAATATCATCCTCCCATAGAAGTAAAAGTAGCTGCACCTATTAAAGTTGAAGAAAAGACAATTACTTATAATGATCCTATTGTTCCTACTTCTTATGTTGAGAAACCACCTTTCCCTGTTAGGATAAAGGATCATGCTAAAGCTTCAACTGTGGTTCGTAAAAGCAATATTAAAACATATACACCTCCCGAGCAAGTTAAAGTTGAACCTAATATTGCTATTGTTAAAGATCTCTTGTCTAATAATATAGATGGGCATGTTATTTATTTCTGTAATGAAGCTGCTAGAATTGCTAAACCCCGTGATAAAGATAAACCTAGACCTATGGTAGGCATGCCTATTATTTCTGTTAAAATAGGAGATCGTTGTTATCATGGCTTATGTTATATGGGTGCCAGTGCTAGCGCAATACCTTATTCCTTATACAAAGAAGTTATGCATGATATTGCACCTGCTGAGATGGAAGATATTGATGTCACAATTAAACTTGCCAATAGATATACTATTTCACCAATGGGAATTGTTAGAGATGTTGATGTCTTGTGTGGGAAAACTAAATATCCTGCTGATTTTCTTATTCTTGGTTCCCCACAAGATAGCTTTTGTCCCATTATATTTGGTAGTCCCTTCTTAAATACTGTTAATGCTACCATAGAATTCAAAAGAGATGTTTTTACTATCGGTTTAGATGATATGACTCATGAATTTAATTTTTCTAAATTTAGTAGACAACATCGTGAAGAAGAATTACCTAGTAAGGATGAAATTATTGGTCTTGCTTCTATTGCCATACCTCCTACTGATCCTTTAGAACAATATTTGCTAGACCATGAAAACGATATGCTTATGAATGAAAGAAGGGAATTAGATGAAGTATTCTTTAAACAGGAACCTATGCTGAAAAACAATTTACCTGTTGAAATCCTAGGGGATCCTCCTCCACCCAAGGGTTATCCCGTGTTTGAGCTTAAACCGTTACGTGATACTCTTAAATATGCTTATCTTGATGAGAAAAAGATATATCCTGTTATTATTAGTGCTAACCTTTCAGAACATGAAGAAGAGAGATTATTGAAAACTCTAAAGAAGCACCGTGCTGCTATTGAGTATACTCTTGAAGATCTTAAGGGCATTAGTCCCACTCTATGTCAACATAAAATTAATTTGGAAGAAGATGCTAAACTAGTTTGTGATCATCAACGCCGGCTGAATCCTAAAATGAAAGAAGTGGTAAGAAAGGAAATACTAAAGCTCCTTGAGGCAGGTATAATTTATCCCATTGCTGATAGTCAATGGGTAATCCCTGTCCATTGTGTCCCTAATAAGGGAGGTATTACTGTTGTTCCTAATGATAAAGATGAATTGATTCCTCAAAGAATTATTACAGGTTATAGGACGGTAATTGATTTCCGCAAATTAAATAAGGCTACTAAAAAAGATCATTACCCCTTACCTTTTATCGATCAAATTCTAGAAAGATTATCCAAACATACACATTTTTGCTTTCTAGATGGTTAGTCTGGTTTCTCTCAAATACCTGTGTCAGCTAAAGATCAATCGAAGACTAATTTTACATGCCCTTTTGGTACTTTTGCTTATAGACGTATGCCTTTTGGTTTATGTAATGCACCTGCTACCTTTGAAAGATGCATGATGGCTATATTCTCTGACTTTTGTGAAAAGATTTGTGAGGTTTTCATGGACGACTTTTCCGTCTATGGATCTTCTTTTGATGATTGCTTGAGCAACCTTGATCGAGTTTTGCAGAGATGTGAAGAAACTAATCATGTCTTGAATTGGGAAAAGTGCCACTTTATGGTTAATGAAGGTATTGTCTTGGGGCATAAAGTTTCTGAAAGAGGGATTGAAGTTGATAAAGCCAAGGTTGATGCTATTGAAAAGATGACATGTCCCAAGGACATCAAAGGTATAAGAAGTTCCCTTGGCCATGTCGGTTTTTATAGGAGGTTCATTAAGGACTTCTCAAAAATCTCCCGGCCTTTGACTAATTTTTTACAAAAAGATATACCATTTGTCTTTGATGATGATTGTGTAGAAGCATTTGAAATACTTAAGAAAGCATTGATCTCTGCACCTATTGTTCAGCCACCTGATTGGAATTTACCCTTTGAGATTATGTGTGATGCTAGTGATTATGCTGTAGGTGTTGTTCTAGGACAAAGAGTTGATAAGAAACTAAATGTTATTCAATATGCTAGTAAAACTCTAGACAATGCTCAAAGAAACTATGTTACTACTGAAAAAGAATTCTTAGCAGTTTTATTTGCCTGTGATAAGTTTAGACCTTATATTGTTGATTATAAAGTAACTATCTACACTGATCATGCTGCTATTAAATATCTTATGGAAAAGAAAGATGCTAAACCTAGACTTATTAGATGGGTTCTCTTACTACAAGAATTTGATTTGCATATTGTTGATAGAAAAGGAGCTGAGAACCCCATTGCAGACAACTTGTCTAGGTTAGAAAATGTGCTTGATGACCCACTACCTATTGATGATAGCTTTCCTGATGAGCAATTAAATGTCATAAATGCTTCTCATACTGCTCCATGGTATGCTGATTATGCTAATTACATTTTTGCTAAGTTTATACCACCTAGTTTCACATACCAGCAAAATAAAAAGTTCTTCTATGATTTGAGGCATTACTTTTGGGATGACCCACACCTTTATAAAGAAGGAGTAGATGGTGTTATTAGATGTTGTGTACCTGAGCATGAACAGGAACAGATCCTACACAAGTGTCACTCCGAAGCTTATGGAGGACACCATGCTGGAGATAGAACTCCACATAAGGTACTGCAATCTGGTTTTTATTGGCCTACTCTCTTCAAGGATGCTCGTAAGTTTGCCTTATCTTGTGATGAATGTCAAAGAATTGGTAATATTAGTAGACGTCAAGAAATGCCCATGAATTATTCACTTGTTATTGAACCATTTGATGTTTGGGGCTTTGACTATATGGGACCCTTTCCTTACTCTAATGGATATACACATATTTTAGTTGCTGTTGATTACATTACTAAGTGGGTAGAAGCTATTCCAACTAGTAGTGCTGATCATAACACTTCTATTAAAATGCTTAAAGAAGTTATTTTTCCAAGATTTGGAGTCCCTAGATATTTAATGACTGATGGTGGTTCACATTTTATTCATGGTGCCTTCCGTAAAATGCTTGCTAAATATGATGTTAATCATAGAATTGCATCTCCTTATCACCCTCAGTCTAGTGGTCAAGTAGAATTGAGTAATAGAGAACTCAAATTAATTTTGCAAAAGACTGTTAATAGGTCTAGAAAGAATTGGTCCAAGAAACTTGATGATGCATTATGGGCCTATAGAACTGCATATAAAAATCCTATGGGTATGTCTCCGTATAAAATGGTCTATGGAAAAGCATGTCACTTACCTCTCGAACTAGAACACAAGGCTTATTGGGCTATTAAAGGACTTATTATGATTTTAAACTTGCCGGTGAGAAGAGGTTATTTGATATTAGCTCACTTGATGAATGGAGAACCCAAGCCTACAAAAATGCCAAGTTGTTTAAAGAAAAATTTAAAATATGGCATGATAAAAGGATACAAAAGTGTGAGTTTAATGCAGGTGATTATGTATTGCTATACAACTCTCGTTTAAGATTTTTTGCAGGAAAGCTTCTCTCTAAATGGGAAGGTCCTTGCGTTATCGAGGAGGTCTACCGTTCTGGTGCCATAAAAATCAACAACTTCGAAGGCATAAATCCAAAGGTGGTGAACGGTCAAAGAATCAAACATTATATCTCAGGTAATCCCATAAATGTTGAAACCAATGTTATCGAAACCATAACCCCGGAGGAATACATAAGGGACACTTTCCGGAACGTTTCAGACTCTAAAAAGGAATAGGTATGTGGTACGGTAAGTAAACCGACTCCAAAACAGTTTTTAAGGCAATATTTCTCCGTTTTGGAATATTTAGAAAAAATAGAAAAATAAGAAGCAGTCCGGGAAGGACACGAGGGCTCCACGAGGGTGGAGGGCGCGCCCTACCCTGCTGGGCGCACCCCCTACCTCGTGGGCACCTCGTGTGCTCTCCGGACTCCGTTTTCATACACGACACATATTTTGGTCGGTAAAAATTCATTATATAATCTCCCGGAGGTTTTGACTCCCGAATCATGCAATTATCTCATGTTTGTGTTTCGAGTTGTTGCTACTGCAGATTAGAGCAGGATGTCTTTGCAAGAGTCAGTCGGGGAGAGCCGGGTGTCTCATTCGGCACCGAGATCAACGACAAACAATCATGTTGACCCCTTTGGGCCAGCAACGGAGGAAGAGATGGAGGCTGATTTGAAGAGGATAGATGCCATGGAAGAGGATCAAGAAGTCACTTCCTGCCTCCAAGCTGGATTCACAATGGGAGAACTGCAGAGCTCAGCTATTCCAAACTCGGTTATCCCTTCCAATGTTAGATTTCTTTCTTATGATAATATGAAAAGGAGTGTCACTGGTTCTCCCGAAAATATGCAGCACCCTTGGGTGCAGGGAGCTTTGGCTGTTACAAGAAAACTCCGAAAGGAAATAATGGACCTCAAGCAGCAAGTCAACAAGCTTGAGGAGGAGAATCGTATCTTGAGGAGCATCATCGCCAAGAACATCACATCACCATCCCCGAAAAGAGAGACATAATCACATGGGTATGGGCACTCCACTTGGCAACTGCCAAGCTTGGGGGAGTGCCCCGGTATCGTATCACCATCACTTTCATCTTTACCATTTTTCTTAGTTCGATCCTTTTGGCAACATCTTCATCTAGTAGAATAAAACATTTTAGTATGATCTAGTTGTGAGTTTTGGTTTACTATCCTTCTATGTAATCGAGTCCATGAGCTATATAATAAAAATTAGTGTTGAGTCAAGGGCTTGATTATTTTTCCATGATCCTAGAGGAATAAAAGAAAAGAGGAAGAAATAAAAAGAAACAAAGAGATCATATGAGTCTTATGGAGAGTAATGAGCTCACATAGAAAGAGTATGATGAATAAAAGTTGTTAAGAGTTGACAAACACAGTTTTGGTCATCATTGCAATTAATAGGAAGTAATAAAGAAAGAGAGGTCTTCACATATAAATATACTATCTTGGACATCTTTTATGATTGTGAGCACTCATTAAAATACGACATGCTAAAAGAGTTGACATTGGACAAGGAAGACAACGTAATGGGTTATGTTTTCTTACATCTGAGATAAATTATATTGTCTTGGATCTTCCAACATGATGAGCTTGCCTTTCCCCCTCATGCTAGCCAAATTCATTGCACCAAGTAGAGATACTACTTGTGCTTCCAAATACCCTTAAACCAGTCTTGCCATAAGAGTCCACCATATCTACCTATGGATTGAGTAAGATCCATCAAGTAAGTTGTCATTGGTGCAAGCAATAAAAATTGCTCTCTAAATATGTATGATTGATTGGTGTGGGGGAAATAAGCTTTATACGAGTGTGTGATATGGAAGTAATAAAAGCGACAGACTGCATAATAAAGGTCCATATCACAAGTGGCAATATAAAGTGACATTCTTTCACATTAAGATTTTGTGCATCCAAACCATAAAAGCGCATGACAACCTCTGCTTCCCTCTGCGAAGGGGCTATCTTTTACTTTTATCTCCTACATTGCATAAGAGTCATGGTGATCTTCACCCTTCCTTTTTACATTTTATCCTTTGGTAAGCACAGTATGTTGGAAAGATCCTGGTATATATGGCTAATTGGATGTGAGTTTTCATGAACTATTACTGTTGACATTACCCTTGAGGTAAAACATTGGGAGGCAAAACTATAAGCCCCTATCTTTCTCTGTGTCCGATTAAAACTCCATACCCATAAGTATTGCGTGAGTGTCAGCAATTGTGAAAGATTATATGATAGTTGAGTATGTGGACTTGCTGAAAAGCTCTTATACACTGACTCTTTCCTATGTTATGATAAATTGCAATTGCTTCAATGACTAAGGTTGTAGTTTGTTAGTTTTCAATGAAGTTCACGATTCATACTTGATATTGTGATTGAATTATTACTCTAACATTAGAGATCATATGACAAGAATTATGTAAGTTGTTGTTCTAAGAATGATCATGATGCCCTCATGTCCGTATCTTATATTTATCGACACCTCTATCTCTAAACATGTGGACATATTTTTCGATTTCGGCTTTTCGCTAGAGGACAAGCGAGGTCTAAGCTTGGGGGAGTTGATACGTCCATTTTGCATCATGCTTTTATATCGATATTTATTGCATTATGGGCTGTTATTACACATTATGTCACAATACTTATGCCTATTCTCTCTTATTTTACAAGGTTTACATAAAGAGTGAGAATGCCGGTAGCTGGGATTCTGGGCTAGAAAAAGAGAAAATACTAGAGACCTATTCTGCACAACTCGAAAAGTCCTGAAACTTCACGGATGATGTTTTCCAAATATATAAAAAATACTGAGCGCAAGAACTTCACCAGGGGGGCACACCCTGCCCACGAGGGTGGGGGCGCGCCCCCCTACCTCGTGGGCCCCCTGGTCGCCCCCCGGTGGCCATCTTCTGCTATATGGAGTCTTTCGATGGGAAAAAAACATAAGCCATCTTCTCGGACGAAACTCCGGCGCCACGAGGCGGAACCAATCTAGGGCTCTGGCGGAGCTGTTCTGCCGGGGAAACTTCCCTCCCGGAGGGGGAAATCATCGCCATCGTCATCACCAACGCTCCTCTCATCGGGAGAGGGAAATCTCCATCAACATCTTCATCAGCACCATCTCATCTCAAAACCCTAGTTCATCTCTTGTATCCAATTCTTGTCTCCAAGTCTGGGATTGGTGCTAGTAGGTTGCTAGTAGTGTTAATTAGTCCTTGTAGTTGATGCTAGTTGGTTTAATTGGTGGAAGATCATATGTTTAGATCCTATATGCATATTAATACCCCTCTAATTATGAACATGTTTATGCTTTGTGAGTAGTTACTTTTGTTCCTGGGGACATGGGAGAAGTCTTGCTATTAGTAGTCATGTGAATTTGGTATGTTGTCTCCCCTCTAGTGGTATTATGTGAACGTCGACTACATGACACTTCACCATTATTTGGGCCTAGAGGAAGGCATTGGGAAGTAATAAGTAGATGATGGGTTGCTAGAGTGACAGAAGCTGAAACCCTAGTTTATGCGTTGCTTCGTAAGGGGCTGATTTGGATCCATATGTTTCATGCTATGGTTAGGTTTACCTTAATACTTTTGTTGTATTTGCGGATGCTTGCAATAGAGGTTAATCATAAGTGGGATGCTTGTCCAAGTAAGGGCAGCACCCAAGCACCGGTCCACCCACATACCAAATTATCAAAGTACCGAACGTGAATCATATGAACGTGATGAAAACTAGTTTGACGATATTCCCACGTGTCCTCGAGAGCGCTTTACATCTTATAAGAGTTTTTCCAGGCTTGTCCTTTGCTACAAAAAGGATTGGGCCACCTTGCTGCACCCTATTTACTTTTGTTACTTGTTGCTCGTTACAAATTATCTTATCACAAAACTATCTGCTACCACTTATTTCAGTACTTGCAGAGAATACATTGCTGGAAACCGCTTATCATTTCCTTCTGCTCCTCGTTGGGTTCGACACTCTTACTTATCGAAAGGACTATGATAGATCCCCTATACTTGTGGGTCATCAATCGGCGCCACCAAAGAGTTGTACACAAATCGCCGCATTTTCTTCTTGATTCGATCTCACGGTGCTGCCGGCGCTCGGTCCCGAGCCAACACGGCGTGGCTCCATCCATGGCGGCGTCGCCGGCCACTTCCTCCACGGCGTCGCTCCCTCGGCGATGACGTCCACATCAGTAGGAGTTGTTGCTACTTTAGCTCTCGCTTGCGCTGCTGCTATGCTCTTGCTCTCGGTCCCCTGCCTGGTCTGCTCTTGCTCGCACTACTGCTCTCGCTCTTGCTCTTTCTTGCGGTGCTGCTCCGATTTAGCTACACTTCAATCGACTAAATCGACTTTTGGGTCAGTTGATTTTCAGGGGATAGGGGGGCTCGCCGGAGTTAAGGTAGAACCAGCCGCAGTGGGGAGGGGGGCTTGCCGGAGAGGTACCCCACTATCTACCTTAGGGTTCAAGGTGGGGGCGGTGGTGTGGGGATCGCCGGAGAAAAAGCTCGGCATAGGGCGGGGGGGCTACAGGGATGGTCGGGCGGAGGCGGACCAGCAGCGGGGACTATTTTTGGGGCGGGCGGGGCGGCGCACCGACGGTCGCGGACGGCGGGGAGCGGCTGTTTGGATGGTGGTGGCTGGCGGCTCAGGGGGGTGGAGGTTGAAGATGAACTGCAGGCCCTTGATTTCGTATCCAATGGCTACAAAATCGACTGACCAGAGATGAAAAAGTCAGTCGACTGACTTGTAGCCTCACCTCCAGTGCGTTCAGTTTCGATAGCAAAATTCAGTTTCGACAGCAAAATTCAGTTTCGACAGCAAAATTCAGTTTCGACAGTTAAGTTCAGTTTCGACAGTTAAATTCAGTTTCGACAGTTAAGTTCAGAGATGAGCGGCTGATGTATACATCTAGCAGTTTGTGGTTATGTATTTTACTTCATCTATTGGAGATGCTATTAGAATTCCACTCAGGTGAATGTTGTCTCTCTTGTCCTGCTTCAGCCTCGGCGTCGTGCAACTCACCGGAGCTACTCCAACGACGAAACCCTCCATCACAGCGGAGTAGTACCTTGGGTTCCATCTCCAGACGCCTAAGATCTTCTTCCCCTCCTCCGACAGCCAAGTCAGCAGGAGCATCCTCACTGGCCAACCCAATCACGCTGAGATAGACATGGCTTCACCAAAGAGGTTGTACACTTCTTGTGGTTTGACTTAATCTCACCATGCTTCTTTTCATCCCGTGATCTTCCAATTCTTGTGAACCAAACACCCAGATTGGCAGAAATCCTGTGTTTTTAAATTCTCCATTTTGCACGTGCATTCCTATCCTATTCCTGTCTATTTCCTATCCCTGCATTGTTAGAATCCTCAAATTCAAACAAGCCCTTACACAGTTGCTTATGTTACAAATATGTGTCAAAGAAAACCTTGTGTGGTTTGTCCTGCTCCTGCGGTGTTGTGTTCCACCCCAGCTCAGCTGCTCCAATGATGGAAGGGTTCACCACAGCAGGGATTCGCTCTCTAGACTGTCTTTCCCCGCCTTAGATCTTCTTCCCCGCCGCCGACAACCACGACAACTGCATTGCCATCATCAACTGAGCAGATGACCTTGAGGACTACACGGGTCCGCAAGAGAGGTCGCACTCTTCTGTGTCTGCATACGTTATGCATCGCTTAATATGATGACATGCTACTTTATCATTGTGTTCACCTATTAGACTCCGACTCAGGTGCAAACTTATGCTGAAACTTGAGTTTTTAAATGGTTGTGGGGTACATATTGGGGAAGCAATTGGTACTATCTGTCTACTATCTGGTTAATCTCGGGTGTCTACTATGAGTTTCATGTTGGGTGCAAACAAACATTAAAGGAGCCATTATCTGTATTTTTTAACTAAATCTATTATCTGCCTACTATCATTGGTTTTGGGTCTATCCATAGTTTGCTACCTTCACTCTGGATTTGTGCATGCACTCCTTACATAATATCACTATGTTTTATTCCTATGCATGTCAGTTATTGTACACAATGGAACTGAACATGTAGAGCAAAAGAGACGAGCCTTGCGTGGCAATAAAATTTCATGTAGACATTGCTCCATGGTGGGTGCAAAGGAAGCCTCCCCTCCACCCATTTTGGATCATAATCAAGAGGAAGATAACTATTCTAAGGGGGATTCAGAAGCAGAAGACCAATCCTATTTACCCCATGAAGTCTTCGCTCTAACTTGGCATGCTGATGTTGGTAATATCATGCATATGGTGCCTTGCATTGCTTACTGTATACATCAAAGATGTCATTTGCTTAGTTTAGACATGCTTTGTGTCAATGCCATCTGTTTAGTTTCTTTATCGTATATGTGAATCATGCAATGCCATCTTGTTTAGCCAGGCATCATATATGTGAATTTTGCAATGCCACCCTGGTTAGCCAGTCATCTTATATGTGAATTATATCATGACTTCATCTTTTATTATGTGTTAAATTTGTCAATAATTTTAGTACATTTAATTACTCTTCCTGTGCATCAGCCATTCGGCACGGTCATGGAAAAATCTAGAGTGGAAACAAGGTCTTCAGAGAAGACAATGCTATCTGATGAAGCGCATGTCTTGCTGGTTACAGATAGCTCCTCAGAGGAGGATTCAGAGACAGATGACCAGTCCTATCCCCCCCCCCCCCGAGGTGCATGCTCTAACTTCGCAGGGTTATGTTGCTCATATCGTGCGTATGGTATCTTGCATTGCTATGTCATTTGCTTAGTTTAGACATGATTTGTGTGAATGCCACCTGTTTAGTGTCCAATTACCATATATGTGAATTATGCAATGCCATCTTTTTGCAAGACATTATATATGTGAATTATGTAATGCTATCTTGTTGCAAGCATTATATATGTGAATTATGCAATGCCATGTTGTTTAGCCAAGCGTCATATATGTGAATTATATCATGCCGTCCTTTTTTTGTATTTCTCAATGCTTTTATCGACAATGTTTGTATATTCAACTGCTCTTCCTGTTCATCAGCCATTTGAATTGGTGATGGATAAATCTGGAGTGAAAACAAGGTCTCCAGAGAAGACAATGCTACCTAGTGAAGCAGATATGTTGCTGGTTACAGATAGCTCTTCAGAGGAGGATTTAGAGGCAGATGGCCAGTCCTATTATCCCCCTGAGGTGTATGCTCAAACTTGGCAGGGTTATATTACTCATATCATGCATATGTTGTATTGCGATGCTTAGTTTTTACATCATATACATGATATTGGATGCCATCTCCTTAGTTGACACATCATATATGCGATTGCACTATGCTCACTTCCTTAGTATATAAATCATATATTTGAATTATATCATGCCATGATGTTTACATAGACAGCATGTATCTGAATTACGGCATGCCAACCCATTTTCTAAAGACATAATATAGTTATATCATCTCATCTTGTTCACATGGTCATCATATTTTGAATTATGTCATTCTATCCGTGAATTATATCATGCCATCATGTTTCCATCGACGACATGTTTGTGATTTATGGCATGCCAACCACTTTAATAGACACATTGTATAGTTATATCATGTCACCCTGTTTACATAGTCATGATATTTTGAAGTATGTCATTCTATCCTATTTAGTTAGCCATCATACATGAGAAATTGTGTCATACTATCCTGTTTAATTAGCCATCATATATTTGAAATTATGTCCTGCTATTCTGTTTGGTTAGAAAACATAAATATGTGAATTATTTCATGCCCTGTTTTCTTCCCTACTATCCATTGCACCTGTCTATCTTACAATGTATGTGCATTCAATTACTTTTCTTGTTTACCAGCCATTTCAATTGGAGGGGGTGATGGTAGTATCTGTGGGAGTAAAAACACGGTCTTCAGAAAAGATCGTGCTACATGTCGATGGAGATAGAACCACGGTTGTACTTGCCCAAGAACCAGTCCCACCACACATAACCCAGACTCACGCGGATTGTACCCCTACCCAGTTGGACAGAGAACCAGCTACACCCCTTCTAACCCCAACCCCAGCAGATAGTAACCCAGTTCCCGTTGACACAGCACCATCTCCACCACAGAGCACCCAAACACGAGCAGTTAGTAAGGCAACTGCAGTGCCCAAAGCATGAGGACCACCACTCCGAACCCCAAGTCAATGCTTAAAGCAAAAGAAGAATTGTTCTCAGGTCAGGTTCCATAGCTATGGTTCATACTACTTTGCTCTTGCATCACTGTATTTACTCATACCAACTAATTTCAAATTTGAAGGATGCAATTGAAACTCCAATGGCGCAACAGGTATGTTTTAAACCTTTTTCTTTAACGTGTTTGCTGTTGTAACTTGCTCTATGTTGATTTCAGTTTCAATTGAATAAATAGTTATGTTCTCATGCCATGCACATTACAAGTGTTGTTATTGCTGTGTAGTTTCCCACACTTATATTCTGTCTATGCTACTTTGTCTTAAATATATATGATTTGAACTGTATCTATCTTGATTTGGCAACATAAACTAGAATGATATAGACCATACAGTGACCATACTACATAGATATATGTTTGTTTCATGTTGTTATCCTGTCCACCTTACTACTGAACTGTTTTACCAAAATGAGTTTCACATACTACATTGTAATCATGTGATGTGTTTGTTTGTTTCTCCTTTAGAACGCGGATAAAATATTGGAGAAGAGTACCCCGTTATGCAATGGTAAATGAAGTAATGCAGATCAGGTTCAATATAGTGAGACATCCCTGTTGTTCTCCAAGAAAGCTGATAAAAACTATACTAAAGACACTGAGACAACCCCAAAGTCTTGTCTTGATGTAGTGTTCGAGTTACTGGCTACTACTGCTGGCACCAGCTCTTCGAACTCGCTGCCTAAATCAGTTCGGCTTCTTGAGTCTCAACTTCAAGTTGAAAGACATCGATCAGATGTTATGCGACAGGAAGTCGAAGGACTGAGGAAGTCCCTGCAGAATTCAGATGCATACTTTCTGGTGCAACAGCAAGTGCTGGAGGATTTAAGCGCCAAACAAGATAAAGTTAATAAGCTTGCTAAGCATCTTGCCAGCATTATGGGTACCCAGGATATTGTTTCTTGAGATCTTCTGAAGTGGTTTCAGTTCTGGACTTGTTTTGCTGCGGTGTTTATATGCTGCTTTGTTCCCTATATTTGCACTTGTGGCGAACTTTGATGCCCAATGGATGTAATATATGTAATAGCCATGATAGCCTAGCGTAAGTTGCTTTCTTATTTATTTCTATTGTCTTGTTTATTTGTTTTCTTGTAGTTAGTGCAGTTATTTTTCCGCGGTTTGCTAGTGGCCGCAATAACCTATTTTTTAAAACTAGGCCACATTAACAATGGGATACATATTTACTATAGTTAACATGGGCCTCCTACGGTCCGTAGAAACAATGGGCCTTCTAAGGGCCGTAGAAACAATGGGCCTTCTACGGGGCGTAGATACAATGGACCTTCTATGGGCCGTATCATCAATGGGCCTTCTACGGGCCGTATGATCGGTTGGCCAAACATGGGCCAATAGCAGACCACATTATGGCTATAAATGGGCTAGAGTTGAAATCGTCCGTTCATGGGCCAGCCATAACGGGTCGTCGTTAATAGGTTGTATTTGATGATGCTATGAAAACGGCCCAACGTATTAACGGGCCGACTGTAACCACGGGCTGTATTTGGCGCACAAGTAGAAAATGACAGTAACGGGCCAAAAGTAAACGAATGCTGGAAATGAGCCCAAGAATAAATGGGCCCTGAGAAGGCCGAAAGAAAACATGGGCTGGAAATGGCCCAACGGAATAATGGGCCGTTAATGGGTATAAAGTGATACACTGCTCATTACGGGCCAGTTTTACCACGGGCCGTTAATGGGCTGAGGGTTACTAATTAAGGCCCTCATATGGGCCAAAAGACGTCATGGGACATACATGGGCCGAAAGTTAAAACGGGCTGGAATTATATTGGGCGGCCCAGATGACGCTACTGGGCCTAATTCGGATAGGTCGTAAACGGGCCCTGGGTTAGCGGGCTATAAATGGGCTATATGCGAACAGACCGTTAACAGGCTTGCCGTGGGCCGGCCCGGCACCTTTTGACCAAGTCAAACGGGCCGACCTTTTCACACGAATGGGCCTTTGTTGGGTCGTGCCACGTGTCGATGTATCATAGGCGCTTTGGGTCTAATGAGTGGATGACATCTGTCCCAACGGTGAGCCGACACGTGTTTCCTCCAGCCAATGATGATTTTACATGTGGAAAATCCCCATTGGTCGGGGCTGTTAATGGGTTATCGGATCCAAACCCGGACTTGATAGCTTAAGGGCGTTTCGTTACAATGGATGCCATGTGTCGGTCACCGTTGATGAAATCACTTCTGTGACGCACGATTTATCGTCATGGAAGTGGACACTTCCATGATGATAATTTCGGTAATGTCATGGAACACTTCTACGACAGCACATGTATGACTATCTTGATTCTGTCATAAATTTGTCATGGATGTACATGCATGACAGAAAATGTGACCTACTGTGACAAACACGTATCATCATGGAAGTGTATTTTTTTGTAGTGTTTGCCACTGTGGTAACCCCTTGATCTATAAAAGGAGGCCCATGGCAACCGTAGAAAGGGTTAGAGGATTGGATAACTCACACCCCCATACGCGCGTAGCAACTACCGCCCTAAGGCAACCCCTGCCGGGCAAGTGTACTACGCTCCTCCACCACCTTTCCACCATCAATCCACCAAAGCAGGAGTACAGTTTTACGCCTCACGGTGGCCTGAATCTGGGTAAAATTGCCTGTGTGATCTCTGTCGTGCTTCCCCACGCTCGTCTACTCTTTGTGCAATGCGACGCCCCCTGCCGAACCAGCAAGGGGCCTCCTGGTCCCATAGGTGGCCATGGTTTCCCGCGACACACCGCTATATTTAAGTTGCCAAGGCATCTAAGCAGTTGAAATAATATGAGAAAGCACTTAAGAGTGTGGCCTCACATAAACTACGGAGACAGTCTTGTGATGAAGTTCATAGCAAAAGTTAAGGACTCAAATGAACTAGGCATGCATTTCTTCATGATAGTACAGCAGGCACTACTGGCATATTGTCCAACTCAGGTATAGCCTAACAAGTAACAAACAAGCATTCGAATCAAGCAATACAACGAAGCAGAAAACTGAACTATTTGTAATTCTGTAGGATTACATGTTGAGGGAACAACCCAAGAAAGCATCCCACGCGCATTACATTTCACATGTACTAAAACACACTGGCTTACCATATGTTGTTGTGAAGCCTCACTGCTATTCCAATGTTCTTTGAAGATATTGTCAGCATCCCGTGGTTGCAAATCTAGTTGTTGTAGTTTATTATGCACCCTCCATTTAGGTAAAATTAATTTTAATCGCATGCATTGGTTCAAATTTATCATCAATGGTTCATACAAACTAATGAAAGAAGGGGGTGTGCTTACACGACAATATATGTGCTTCACTCTATTTTCATGCTTGTTCGAGGTGCCAGCCCCAAAAGAACAAATATTTTGCTTGATGGGGTTGGCAGCTCCATAATTAATAGAAGCATCAAATTAGTCATGCAACTTGGGAAGATCAAGAACGCACAAAAAAGTAATGAACAGAGGCTCGGAGTAGTGATGTAATAGCTAGCATCAGAAAATGTAGGGTAAAACAAACAAAAAGTAGCGGAACCACATGCTAGTTTGCTAATGTGTAATTAAGCATAGAGAACATGAACCAGTCTAATGGAACCAACAGGTGGCATCAGAGAAACACCATTATCATAAATATAGCATGCAAGAAGTAAAATAGTAGGAAGTGCTATCTAGGAAGTACAGTAATACATAGGACAAAACTAAAGCATCATAACTATATGTGCACTGGTTTGTAATTTAGCACATGTAACATGTTCACTGCCAGAAGTATGGCCCTATAGGTGCAAGCAGAATAACGCATCTCATGAAAAATTGAATGATGCCCTGAAGAAATTCAAAGGTGCGGTGATTATGCTAAGAAAGTGAACATAGGCGCCAGCAATTGGATAATAGTACTTGATTCTCGGCGGCATATGGGTATCATTGTAATACTTGATAGCTAAGCATCGTCGATGGTGCTCGTGTTGCGGTTGAGTTTGGGACGGCTTTCATCGTTGTTGAAGCGGCTCCGGTGCTTCGGTTGCGACGCCTGTCAACATACAAGAAATCTCATCTATGGTAAGTGAATAGTTTGGTGATAAAGAAGAGAAAAACCGAAGGAGTAAAGTAGGGCCGGTGGAGTTGAATATGGCGTCCATGGAGCGGGTCCGGTGCAGTGGACGAAGGCGTCGGCGGGCGCGATGTACAGTTCTTTCGGTGAGGCGAATCTGTTGTAGCGGACGAGGGCCTGTATGAAGGGCCAACGATGGGGCGGACGAGGGAATCGGTGAAGGGCCTACACGGTGTTGGACGAGAGCACCTGTTGAGCAGGTCTTGTGCGGTGGACCATGATGGCAGCCAAGGAGATCTGGAGTGGTGGACAAGCTAGTCGCTGAAGCGGCTCCGGTAAAGTGGTGAGTTGGCAGTTGGGGGTTCCAAGGTGCGGAAGGTAGATCCGGCAGGGTGTGAGGTCCACCGCTGCGGTGGAGGACTAGATTCGGCGGCTTGGCATGGTTGGGGGGTCGGGGAGGGGAAGGGGATGGGCTCTGGGGATGAATGTTGGGGGCAAAGCGGGGAAAACAATGGAGTTACCAAAGCAGCCCTTTTCCATTCATGTGGCAGGGGGAAAATAGGAATATCGCAGGGCTAAACTTTCGGGCGCGAGATATTTCGATGTGAGCGGGAAGTTTGAAAGCTTTTGGCGCCTGAAATTAAGTGTTCTGATCTTGTACGGCCGACTATGATATCATGGACGGGAATTTATTTGTTTTGGACGCAAAAAAGTACATGTTTTGAAAATCAATGTCTCCAACTCGAAACTTAGTTTGTCCATTAGCGCCCCTTGTTTCAAAGAGAGGAGGATGGGTTATTCACATATAATTTGATGGTTAGAGGCAAATTGAAAGCTAAGCAGTGGTAATTAAGACCCCCGGGGGGAAATAGGGATGTCTCCTATGTTACCCATAATATGTGGAAGTATCGTTAGTTCCTTCACTTAGAACGGTACTTGAGAGTTTCCTACCTCATACGGCTTAGAAATTGCTATCTGAATTTCCCCTATCTTAACTGAATTCGATTTATCAAAAATCGATCCAATTTGTTCTTGGGTTAAGAAGAAGAAATTAATTACCTAAGTCAATTCAAATATGGATCATTGAGCTAGTTCAAGAAAATACCATCATACGGTCCAATTCAAATGAAATTCCAAATGTGTTTATCCTAAATATGATGAAAAAGCAAAAATGTGTATGTGTATGAATAAAGTGGATGATTACAAAGTTTGAACATGCTCGTATGTGTATATCTCTAGGTTTGATATATGAATTTGAAATCACGAATTCCCGGCTTAAAAAGGTAACTCCATTTAAATGAACTACAAAAGCTAATGATGGAATCGAATTCCAAAATTCTAATCTTAGGTTTGTAATTCTGGTACTTCAAGGTATATCACGCATGTTCAAAAGTATCATTATCTCCTAGTCCAAACTACGAAACAAATTGATCAACCATGAGTGCACACACTATTGACCATATATATCTCAATTACGATAAAGTCCCTCAAATATAGACACCTCACTCTTTATCTAAAGCCAACCACCCCCCCCCCCCACACACACACAAGTCGTTCTCTTCCCTGGACATGAACACATGAGCACATTAACAGCCCCCTCCCTTCTAAAGTCCGGACCCCAATATAGGTCTCTATCACTTTGTCTCTCGAGCATGCACACATCTCTTCCCCCACTCTCTAGGTCTCTCGGCATCTCTATTTCCCAAGCACACACACTATGTAGAGTGTATCTTTCCTATACACACAGAACGTCGCCCCAAACGTCTATCTCCCTAGTTATGTGGTTCTCGCACACTCACCTCACACACCACCCCCACTGCAAACAAGCACACTTTATCTCCTTGTGCACCACTCTTCCCTTTCTATCTCTCCCACATGCGGACCCGCCCCAACTCCTTCCGTGTATACATATATGCCGTGACTCTTTCCATAGCTCCCTAATGTATCATCGTTCTCAATCTCGCACGTTGTTCTCTACACCATCTATTCTAGACATCTCATGAAGTCCCTATCACACACACGATGACTCGCTTCCCTTGCGTCTCCATACATAGGCCACTTTCAAACAACATCAGCATTGCCTCCCTATCTATACGCTACTTCTGCACACAAACGACCCCTCTCTCTCCCCCTCTCTTCCTCTCTCTCTCTCTCTCTCTCTCTCTCTCTCTCTCTCTCTCTCCGTCGCTCGCTCTCTCTCTCTCGCTCTCACACCCCTCTCCCACACACACTCGATGTCTCTTCCAAATAGTCTGCTCCCCGCCCGCACCCATGCTATCTCGCTACTACACATGCCTTTGTCTCTCTTTGACACAGATGTCACACCATTCCCCCTTCCCTATACTAGGTTTACATCATTAGTGGTCTCTCTACTCCACATACACACACTCCCTCTCACACAAAAATGCGCGCACAAACACACACAGACACGCACAAACACCGATCTATCTGGATCCTTCTTTTAAGACACACACCCTTGCATATTCTCTCCATCTCTAGGTATGTATATATGCCCCCCTCTCTATCTCAGATGCACACCAAAATTCTCCATCTCTCTAACTCACACATCTCTCCCCATGTTCGCATGTGTATCTCACACACTCACTCTCTGATTATGTCTATGTGTCTCCATGTTACACAACACAAATCCCCATGTACATGTCTCTCTCTATCGCCCACACACAGAGACACAAAGAATCTCTTTTCATTACCTCAGTCTCTACACATCTCACACATGCACACTGTCTCTCTCGCACACACGCTCAACAAAGGTTTTCCCGTGAATAACTTACCGTCTATTCATCAACAGTCATGGTAGTACGGCGAACACGAGAAGTGAAAAATAATAAATCTAGACGTGTGTAGACCACATAGTATGACTACTAGGACTAGAGCAAGCCGAAAGCACGTCGCCGTCACCCCCTCCTTATCGGCGAGGGGAAAACCTTTGTTTTACACAGTCGAGAAGTCATTCTGCTAAGGCCCCACATGCTGAGTCGTTGAATAGAATGTAGATCCAAGTTTATGGAAACAAGTATCGATAATACGTTTGTATCTCCATACTTATATTTCTTCTCTTGTAAAAAACCTGAGTTGGTGATGATGGTACACGTGCCATCTTGCAATATAGACCATCCGATCTATATTTGATGGATAGAAATTAAACTAAAAGATACCCGCACCTCTCTCCACATTTGTAGACAAGGCTTTCCCTAGTTCATCCTTATCTCCAACAACCTCATTGTTGAGCAATTAAAAAAGGAAGTCTCTGGAACAAACTGGCATGGTGGTCGCTGCTGTCATCGTCCATCCCCATGCGTCCGCTCAGTTCGACCACCAATCACCTCCACGCCCCACTCCTCTTCACCTTATCTCCTCTTTCTTGAGATATTATTAGTTTTTACACATGGGATTACTCCCGCATGGGTCAATCACAACAGGTGTTTTATTCAAAAATGCATCTTGATGTTCCATGCAATGCACGGACATCTTGCTAGTACTCCTACAAAAGACTTAGTTGGTGATGATGGTGTGTCTGCCATCCATCATTTCTGACCATTAGATCTACATCTAATGACTGTGAGGTAAGTTGTTGCCTTTTCTCACCAACATCCCACTTCTCTACCAATTTGCAGAAAAACCCATAATTAATATCTTAAAACCAACCACATCCCTCCATCACCTCACCAAAACAGCCCAAGGAATATATTCTGATTGAAACATAATATATCTCTAGTGATATATGTATATCAAAATTAGAGTGTTTTCTATCAAGTTTGTGAATAACTATTATTCTAATTATGATTCATTGCAACACACGTGAACATTGCTAGTATTTCCAACCAATGCAAAAATGCTAGTATTTCTATAGTTTTGAGTTTTCCATCAAGATATTTGTGACTCATGGTTGATATTTAGTTTCACTCATGTACATGTAGGCACTATGTAACTAGCCTTGCTTATTGGCTTCCAAAGCTTAACTTTCACTCCTACTTACAATATGTAGAGTATTTAACAAAAAACTACCACTTTCAACCAGCCCTAGAAAGAAACTATTGTACAAAAATAGCAAAAACATACCCAAATTTTCCTAATCCGCGCCAAAAAAACTACTACCTAGTGCCGATTAGGCTCGTTTAAACTCGTTTACGACAGGGCTGGCCCACACGTCCGTGCTGACGAGGCAGCTTAAACCAACACATTTTATTTGACCGTTGACACGAGGGACCCACATCTGACCTTCTATCCTATTATTCCTCCTCAAATCATTATTTTTCCTGAACATTACTTCAAACAGTACTAATGCGTGTTCGTCGGTGGCGCCGGTGATGAGCAAGTTGGCCTCCGCTCCGCCGAACGGGCCGAACGCCGCGCTGGCCTCCGCACGGGTTGGTTGGCTGGCGTGAGCGTGACTCACGCGCAAGCAAGCCACCCCGCTGGCCTTCGCTCGAGCCAGATGGCTGGCCTTAGCACGGCGTGTGCGAGCAAGCCGCCGCACCGTCGTGCCAACCTTGCTAGCAAACCTTGCAGACAAGTAGCTGGATGCATCTAGTAGGGTGTGAGCTATCTTGGCTAGCTAGCGGCCGCGAGCACCGGACAGAGCTGGCATCCGGGCTGCCGCAAGATGGGCTCCGCACCTCCGGTGGTTTTGACCTCGCCTTCTGCCGGCCATGGTAGTTGCGTCCCATGGCCGAGGATGACTAGGTGGACGGGCCGGAGGTAGCAGGTCAGTCAGGGATTTTTGTCCAGACTGACATGTAGGTCCCACAAGACATAACACCTAACTTCTCGGTCGAATAGAAGGCGTTGACTTAAGGGGCGACATGGGTTGAACGTGCCTATAACGGCACTTTGTAGAGTAGTCGTTTCTTGGTAGGGCTGGTTGGTAAGGGTATGTACAATGGTTGATAAGGTAGTCTTATCTTAAGTCTGCCATGTATGCAAGTGGTAGTAGTTCCTTGGCATTATTAGTGGTTTCTTAGCATTATTAGTGGTTTCTTTTAAGGAACAATGTACTAGCGACAAAAGGCGATTCTAGGTTTCGTTGTACTCCACCGAGTACTATTAGTGGTCACGGGAGTGTATAGCTCGTTTTGTGGGTTCGATCCTGGCCGAACGCACGACGGCCTTTTTTTAGATGTAACTTCTCTGCGAGCCAATATTGTACACTGGTAGTTTGACTTTTGAAGTCGAACGGACATGTCGCACCACAATCTGGGTGCACTGGATAGCCCAGCCACGTGAACGGGTTTTCCCTCCCATCATCTCGTGGCTCGCGTGCTAGAGTAGTACTCCTATATATCAATTCACACCATGCAAAGTTTCCCGCCTGCGTGCTCGCCCTAGCCGCACCTCGCTTGCAGGTTCCTCATCAGCTAGCATATTTAAACTAGCGCCTCCCAATTAAGCCCGAGGAGCCGGAAAAGCCTGGCGCGGCATTGGGAACTGTGCAATATGGCTCTATACGTAAAGTGTTGGGGATATTACTACTGGGCGTAAACCGGCCTATCTGGGCCGGGTTAACTTCATCAGTAGTTAATTATGTTAAAGCCCAAGAAGGCAGATGAGAGCTCAAGGCCCATAGTCGGTTCAAGGCATGTAGCCATAATCCGGCGTTGGGATTTAACTTGTATTATAAGTTAGGAATAAGTAGAGACCAAACCAGACACATCTATGAGCCGGTATTGGGACTCTGTGAACCGACGGGCGTCACCCGTGTATATAAGGGGACGACCCGGCGGCGGTTCAAGGACAACAAACAACAACTCGAGACTTAGGCAAAGCTTGTTTTCTCCCTAGTCATCGAAACCCCATCAATTCCATCACAACTAGACGTAGGCTTTTACCTTCATCGAAGGGGCCGAACTAGTATAAACTCTCTTGTGTCCCTGTGTCCGCTTTAACCCCTTCAAGATAACCCGTTGCGATGGCTCCACGACTAAGTCCTTTCTCTAGGACATCTGCCGTGACAAAACCATGACAGTTGGCACCCACCGTGGGGCTATCGCACGATGGTTTCAAGTTCTTGGAGGGCCGCTTTGAAGGACTCGAGGGCTACGCTGTGGGCCGGATGACTAAGAGTTGTCACGGCAAGCTCTACATCGATGATGCAGGCTGGGGCCCCGAGGCCGGCTCAGTTGAGTACGGGTACTGGGTCCCCTTTGGTGGCATACACGTTTTCATCAGCAAGATCGGTGAACCGGGCCCTGAGCCGGACATCTGCACCGACCTCGTCGAAACGGCTCAGCGTGTGCGGTCTGCTCGGGTTAAACCGGCCGTGGAGCATGCCTTCGTGGGAGTAATCCATGGAGGAAGTTATGAGGATGGATCGGGATCTCGCGGCGAGACCGTCGTTTATTCCGGCGACGAGTCATCAACCGGAGAAACCGAATCTCTATATCAGCTACAAGATGGCCGGATTGGGGGCTGTTCCGATGGCGACAGTATTCCAGACTCCTCTGATCTACCCAACCGAGTTGGAATATTCATGGCTGGCACACAAGCAGCGCTTCATTCTTCGACCGCTGCGCCAATGACCTCCGGTTCAGTAGCGGCGACAGCTGCCGGGGCAGGAAGCTCTCTACGCCCGCCGGCTCAAGTTCTATCAGATCTATTTGATGCATTGGCCGCGCTTATGGAAGAAGCTAACCCGGCGGATCAGGACGTCCACAACGCGGAGATTGCAAAGGTGAAGGAACAGATCACCCAGGCCAAGGCGGACCTGGCAGCTGAGAACACCAGGATGACCGTAGAGCGGGCCGCTTTAGACGCACAAGCCTACAGGCTCATGTTGGACCAGAACGCGTCGCATGAAGTCATGAGGAGGAAGTACCGGTCCCGTTTGCCTTCGGTCTTCGAGGCCAGAGACCTTTTCAACACCCCAGGAGCAGGAACCATTAACCCGCTGGAGGGAAACCGGGCGGAAGCTCCTGGGACCGGCGCGCTGGTTCAGCCCCGTCTGATGGATCTGCCTCGTCAAAACACTGTTATACCTCAGGCTATTTCAACACCTCCGGGTCACTACTCCAACCCGATGGACAATCTCGTTGCCGCTGCTGCACGGCTGGAGGCCATTCCAATTGAAGGTGACTCGCCGCAGACGGTAGAGACGCGACGGGTCAAAGAGCTTCTTAGGACAGCTTTGGTCCAACAGGAAGCATACTCGTACAGCCGCAACCGGATCCACTCGACCCCCCGTCCAAGCCGGAGCTATAGCAGGCGTATGGATGAACCGGCAGTATCAAGTAATCAACGACGTGGAGCACCCCGCGGCAACAACCCGGCGGGTGGTACCGATAACACTCAGGAAGTGGTGGACCGGGCCCGAGCGTGCAGGGAGGCCGAGTTAGCTGCACAATATCAGGCTCGGCAGCTTACGCCGGTTCGTCCAACTATCTCGATCGAACCTGGTGTTACTTCTAGTTCTTTGGGGGTACCTTGCCTTGTCCCCGCTTTACGCAATGTGTGCCTGCCCAAGGATTTCAAAGGCCCGCGCAAGGTACCAAATTACATGGCAGATCAACCTCCAGAGACATGGGTGGAGAGCTATGAGATGGCCATGGAAATGCTTGATGTGGATGATGCGGCATGTGCGAAGTACTTCACCATGATGCTCGAAGGAACGGCCCGTACTTGGTTAAAAAGCTTACCGGCCAATTCTATTAGTTCATGGGACCAATTACGAGCCCGGTTTATCAGTAATTTCAAGGATACATGTAAGCAACCTATGTCGATAGTGGACTTAGCTGCCTGTGTCCAGGAGGAAGGAGAATCAACGACTCATTGGGTGCGCCGGGTCTCGCGGGTTCTGCATTCATCAGACCGCATCAACGCTGACACCGCGGTTATAACCCTAGAAAGCAATTGCCGGTTTGGGCCCCTAAAGCTGAAATTAGGACGGATGAAGAGCCACTACACTGACATGGGGACCCTCATGGCTGCCTTGGTAAAGTATGCTGATTCTGATAGTACCAAGGATCCCGAGTCTGATGACGACAAGACCGGGAAGGGAAAGAAGAACAGCAACTCCAAAGGTCAACAGCACCACTCGGCAGGTAACGGCAACGGAGGCAAGCGTAAAGCGGATGGCAACATGGACTTCGTGGCTAATACTAATGCACGGGACAAGGGTCAGCGACGCAAGGGTAAACCGCCGAATCACAGTGGAGCACCTAACCCTAACCCGGACCGCTTAAATTATCTATTGAACCAGCCCTGTCCTAAGCATGGGACGAAGGAGGTGCCAGCAAACCACCTTTGGAAGGATTGCTTCATTATGCAGGAGTTCAAGAATTCTAATGCGTTCCGGTATGATCACGGCTCCGGCAGTGGCTCGGGATCCGGGCCGGGTTACGGTGGAGGAAATTCCGGTTCAGGATTTAATGGTAATCCGGGTGGACATAACAATCAAAATAGTCAGAACAACAAGGGTGGTTACAACCAGCATCAGCAGCAGTCGGGTTACCAGAGCAACCCAAAGCAATTGAATAGTGGGCAGTACCATGTCTTCACCACTAGTTTGGACAAGCAAGACCGGAAGGTTCAGAGGCGGGCAGTCAACTCTGTTGAACCGGCCGTGCCCCGTTATCTACGCTGGTCTGAACAGCCAATCATATGGAGCAGAGAGGATCACCCTCCCCAGGTTGATAATCCGGGTCAGTTGGCTCTGGTGGTGGCGCCTCAGGTGGGAGGTTACAAGTTCACCAAGGTGCTCATGGATGGAGGGAGCAGCATTAATATCTTGTACTATGAGACCTTCTGTCGTATGGGACTAACAGATAAAAATCTCAAACCGTCCAATACGGTGTTCCACGGTGTGGTACCTGGCAAGTCAGCATATCCTGTTGGTAAGATAGCTCTGGAAGCGGCCTTTGGAGATGATCATGATTCTAGGTCAGAAACATTGATGTTTTAAGTGGTGAAAATCCAACGTCCATATCACGCCCTGTTTGGGCGACCGGCCTAAGCCAAGTTTATGGCATGACCCTGTTATGTGTATTTGCAGCTCAAGATGCCGGGTCACAAGGGGACAATAACGGTTCACGGAAGCCATAAAATCGCTTTGGAGTGCGAGGAAGGAGATGCGGCCTACGCAGAGTCGGTTTGTGCCGCCGAGGAGCTGAAGTATTATAAGGACAATGTTGATCTGGCGGACATGACTCCATTAAAGAAGCCAACTACGGAGCATGATCCGGCCCTGAAGTTCAAATCGGCAGCTGAAACTAAGCTTGTTGACTTCGTGCCTAGCGATTCATCCAAGCAGTTCAGCATCAGTGCCAACTTGGATCCGAAATAGGAAACCGTGCTCATCGAGTTCATCCGTGAGAATTGGGACATTTTTGCATGGAAGCCCTCTGACATGCCAGGTGTACCAAGGCAACTCGCTGAGCACACCCTTAATGTGGATCCTAAATACAAACCGGTGAAACAGTTCCTCCGCCGGTTTAGCGAAGAAAGACGCAAGGTGATTGGAGAAGAGATAGCCAGGCTCTTAGCAGCTGGCTTTATTGTTGAAGTTTTTCACCCTGAGTGGCTTGCCAATCCAGTGCTGGTCCTTAAGAAAAACGGCACCTGGCGCATGTGTGTGGATTACATAGATCTTAATAAGGCTTGTCCAGCAGATCCTTTTGCCCTCCCCCGTATTGATCAAATTATTGATGCTATGGCGGGTTGTGAGCGCCGTAATGTACATGCTTACGTGGACGATATCGTGGTTAAGTCTAGGGAGAAGGAGACTCTGGTTGACGATTTGAAGGAAACCTTTGATAACCTGAGGACGTACAAGATGATGCTTAATCCGGCCAAGTGTGTCTTTGGTGTACCGGCAGGCAAGTTATTGGGTTTTCTGGTGTCCAACAGGGGAATTGAGGCTAATCCGGAGAAGATCACAGCCATCACCTCCCTGGCTAAACCGAAGTGTATCAATGATGTTCAACGCCTGGCAGGCCGGATTGCCGCGTTAAGCCGGTTTATCAGCCGCCTTGGTGAGAAGGCAATCCCTTTGTATCAGATGTTGAAGAAGACAGATCAGTTCATCTGGAGTTCCGCTGCTAATGAAGCATTTGAGGACTTAAAGCGGCAATTAGCCAATCCGCCTGTGCTCACCGCTCCCATTGACAAGGAGCCGTTACTGCTATATGTTGCTGCTAATGCTCGTGCGGTCAGCGTGGCTATTGTGGTGGAGCGAAAGGAGGCAGGTAAGGAGCATCCGGTTCAACATCCGGTCTATTATATCAGTGAGGTACTCATTGAGCCCAAGCAAAGGTATCTGCATTGGCAGAAGCTGGTGTACGGAGTTTTTATGGCAAGCCGGAAGCTTAAGCAATACTTCCAAGGGCACCCAATTACGGTGGTCAGTTCTGCTCCTTTGGGGGATATCATCCAGAACCGGGAAGCAACTGGCCGGATTGCCAAGTGGGCTATAGAGCTTGGACCGCACGGATTGAAGTATGTGCCTCGGACGGCGGTTAAGTCTCAAGCACTTGTTGATTTCATCAATGATTGGACGGAACTACAAGCACCTGAAGAAAAGCCGGATCACACATATTGGACCATCCATTTTGACGGATCCAGGCAATTGGAAGGCTCGGGGGCTGGAGTCGTATTAACTTCCCCACGAGGTGATAAGTTTTGTTACGTTCTCCGCTTAATGTTCCCTTGTACTAACAATGCAGCTGAGTATGAAGCCTTGCTCCATGATCTCTGGATGGCTAAGGAGATGAATCTAAGTTGAGTTAAGTGTTTCGGTGACTCGGACCTCGTGGCTCAACAAGTATCTGGCACTTGGGACTCCAAGGACCCACTCATGGCAGCATATCGTCATGAGGTGGATATTGTTGCAGGTCACTTTAAAGGCTATCAGGTGGACCACATGGACCGACGGAAGAATGAAGCGGCGGACGCTTTAAGCCGGTTGGGCTCTCAGCGCAAACCGGTCCCACCCAATGTTTTTCTGGATGTGTTGCACAACCCGTCGGTCAAGCTCCCTGGTGAAGCGGACTTGGCTATTCCTGATCCGGAGGCTCAATTGGTGGCAATTCTTCATGTCATTCTGGATTGGACGCTTCCTTACCTGGCGTACATGAATCGGGGCGAGTTACCAGAGGATGAGACTCTGGCCCGACAAATAATCCGGCGGTCCAAGTCCATGACTATTGTCAATGGTGAATTGCATCATTGCAGTGTACCAGGGGCATTTCAACGCTGTGTGTCTTTGAAGAAGGCTGTGAAATTTTGCGTGAGATCCACGAAGGAGATTGTGGTCACACGCCAGTTCGAAATCTTTGGTAGCTAAAGCGTTTTGCCATGGCTTCTATTGGTTAACTGCTCATGCTGATGCGGAGGATCTGGTCAGACGATGTGACGGTTGCCAAAAGTTTTCAAGACGTACTCATGTGCCGGCTCAAGAATTGAGAATGATTCCAATTACTTGGCCATTTGCGACTTGGGGTCTGGATATGGTTGGGCCTTTCAAAAGGTCCAAAGATAAGAAGACCCACCTCCTGGTGGCGGTTGACAAGTTTACAAAGTGGGTGGAGGCAGAACCTGTTAGCAAGTATGATGCGGCCACGGCGGTTCAGTTCATTAAAAAAGTGATTTTCCGGTTTGGCTTTCCACACAGTATCATCACAGATAATGGTACCAATTTATCCAAGGGTGCCATGAAGGAGTTCTGCAAACGGGAGCACATCCGGCTTGACGTTTCATCAGTGGCACACCCACAGTCTAATGGTCAAGCAGAAAGGGCTAATCAAGAGATCTTGAAAGGCATCAAGCCCCGGCTTATGGTTCCTTTGCAGAGAACACCGGGTTGTTGGGTAGAAGAGTTACCATCTGTGTTATGGAGCATCAATACTACACCCAACAGATCAACAGGATACACACCGTTCTTCATGGTTTACGGAGCGGAGGCGGTTCTCCCCAGTGATATCCGTCATGACTCACCTCGTGTGGCGGCTTATGTTGAAGCGGACAATGAGACAGCACAGCAAGACGCTTTGGACCTGCTGGATGAAGAACGTGACATAGCAGCCGCCCGCTCAGCGATTTACCAACAGGATCTTCGTCGTTATCACAGTCGCCGAGTCAGAACCAGAACCTTTCAGGAAGGAGATTTGGTGCTTCGGCTCATCCAAGATCAGACTGATATGCATAAGCTATCCCCACCTTGGGAGGGACCTTTCGTGGTCAGCAAGAATCTGCACAACGGGTCATACTATCTGATCGATATTCGAGAGCATAAAGACTCACGTGCATCAGAGGAGGAGACCAACAGGCCGTGGAACATAGCTCATCTTCGGCCTTACTATACCTGAGCCATTGGCTCTACGTATGTACATATTACGATGATGTATATATGATGATTAAATATAATAAACCGGAACCTCAGCTAAAGCGGGGTATCTGTTCTTTTACATCATGTGTGGTTACACAGAGTTGTTCTAAAGAGGCCTCCGGTTTACCCCTTGAGTTAGCTTTTCAAAAGCATCATGTTATATCACTTGGGGGCTTGGTCGTGTTCGAACCAATGCAACACCTCTTGATAGGCGAGAGCCACCAGATCACTTGGGGACTTGGTCACGTCTGAACCAGTCACGCCTCTTGATCGGCCTAAGGCCACAGAATCACTTGGGGGCTTGGTCGAACTCGAACCATTGCCACGCCTCTTGATCGGCATAAATTCCACGGTTTCATTTGGGGACCTAGCTGACTTGAACCATAGCTACACCTATCGGGAGCTTGGTCGTGTCCGACCATGGCAACGCCATCTGATCGGCTCAAATAAGCCTCTTTTTGCAAACGGTTTTATCATTGCCTTTGCTTCACAATTTTCTTTGATAGATATTTCTTTCTTTTTGTTGCATTTTTTAAACCGACAAAATTTTAAACCGGTTCACACTGTCAATTGACGGAACACAGTCCATTTTTAGTCCGGAGACTATTTGCCCGGTTTGACTTTTTATTAACATCCTATTACGGAGTAACACGGTGTTTTCTTATAACCCAGCACGGTTTACATGGTAAACCAGCATTATATACAGGAGCTGCTATCTCCTCCCACAGTGTGGGTTTATAAACCTCCGCTTCAAGATTGGCTAAGCCAACTTCATGCCCAACGATGGCAGAAAATACTTTGGAAAGTTCATCACCCAAAGGAAGCACAAGTTGCAGTGGTTATGCACGAAGGCATATTAAGATCAAGAGTGCCAGCTAGCCTATTACAAGGCAACACGGTGCCCACAATAAGATCATTGTTTTTTCAAAGGAGAAGCAGTTTAAACCGGCTTCCGGTTCAAGCTTGGTCACCAGCCTGGCCTGATGGCTGTGGGTCATCCCGCGCCGCTTCAACTTCAGTTTCTCTACCCAGCGGCTGGAAATCAACAGTTGTCCAGTCGATTCCCATTAATGCTCGAAAGACAGCTTCATCATGGATCAGCAACGACGGTTCAATATCGGGAGCGTAAGTATGCTTACGGATTGGAGGGATAAGATTTTCCGCTTCATGAATTGGTGCAGCTACTCTCTTGTTTCGATTGTCATAATGGGCTTGATAGTGAGACAAGTCTGCTTCTTCAGCCAATTGACAAGCTAGCGGACGCACCTCCCGGTTTATTGCTCGCAGATCCGCTTCACTAAACTCTGACCCGTCTTCCTTCAAGCTGGGATAGCCCTGAGCCGCTTCAATAGGATCAAAATCCGGCACCCAAGCTTTTGCCCAGATTAAGGCATTGACCACACCGGTTCGAGCAGCAGATTTCTTCAGCTCTTCAACCCGGGCAGGAAGCACCGACAGTTTCTTCAGAGTGTCCTGAATCAAAGTGGGCGCCGGATTGTTGTGGGATGCAGTATAGATGATCCACTGTGCACCAGTGTACAGTTGTTCGATCAACGTGTAGGCGGCTTTCAATTTCTTCCGCACATCGGACCCCAAGTGACCAATGCGTGTCCCTGAAATATCACAAAGGGTTAACAAACTGGCAGCTCTGTAAGACGGCCGAATCAATTCAGAAATCAAACCAGCTTACCAAAGATAGCAGCGGTCATGGCATGCACGTGCCGCTTTATGCTGGTCAGTTCGTCCACCACCGGTTTTAGTGCATCCTCAGCGTCTTCTGCTCGTTTGGTTAAAGCCGATTTTTCAGTAGCCCAATCCGCCCGCTCCTTCTTGAAATCCTTCTTAAGCTATTCCATGACGCTTAAGGCGCTGGTCAACTCCTCTTTTGCTTTTGAAGTTTCAGTCTATTGGGACTTCAGATTTTCTTGGAGATCGGCGATTTGGGTCTCTTTTGTCTTCAGCTCAGCCAGCATACAGACAGTTATATGATTCAGCAAGCAGTGCAAGAATTGAAGCACCAACCACATAACAAGTTATGCACTTGGCGCTTGGGGGCTAATGCCTATTCGATCTTCATATTTCACTTGATTATAAAGTCCCAAGGTCAATACAAGTATTCAACTTGGCACTTGGGGGCTAATGGCTATTTTCTCGGATGTATTCTGATGCGGCGATCTCAAATACTTAAAGTCCCGGTTTAACTACACTAAGTTAAACCGGCCCTTGGGGGTTACATCAGCGAATTCCGAAGCATTGGGATTTATATTAGCATGTCCCGGTTTAACTACACTAAGTTGAACCGGCCCTTGGGGGCTACATCAGCGACTACCGAAGCATTGGGAAGTCCCGGTTTGGATGCAGATTCTAAACCGGTCCTTGGGGGCTAGGAGAGTTAACAAGATTGAAATATCCAAGCAGGAAAAAGCACATGGAAGTTACCTCAAATTTCTCTTTCATCATATTAACCAGACCAGCTTCATAGTCACGGCTGGTGTATAGCCGGTTCAGATAGCCGGAATGGAGATCTTGGGCGTTCAAAGCGGCATAAGTTGTCAGATCGGCATTCCATTTTCCCTTGCCAATGGCAGCAAATTCTTCCTTGCCAATGTGTCTGGATAAAGCAACGGGATTGCCTGGCTCTGTGTGACCAATGCCAGTAATAACAACCTCATCATCCTTGGCATCACCGGTTTGCACTGGGACCGTTGGCTTATCAATAGGCTTTGAGGGATTGGTGGATTTCTCAATCCGGATGGGGCTTGTGGGCTGGTTGACAGGACTTGAGGTATCAATAGGCCTCTCTTCAGCAATAAGATCGTCATCTCGCCGCGGTGGATCATTGGGTATATCTTCAGGAATAGCCGCTTCAAGATCTGGTGTTTTGCCCGGTTCAGGGACGGCATCCTCCTCGGACGCTTTATCCAGGCGAGCCTTCTTGCTCGGCCTAGGCTTGGCCCTGAAAGGAATAACAAAGTCAAATACAGCGTATGTTCCAAGGTGATGTACCGGAAATATTGTGATAAAGTATAGCTTACCCAAGCACCGTTTTGAGCGGTGGCAGCTGAGTAGCCGATGACTCGCCAGAGGATGAGTGGGAAGTAACCTGATAATCGGAGTTAGATGGATTAAGAGGTTGACGAAAACAGCCCGCTTTAGGACAATCACTGACAAGAAAATTAGAGACCTCTGAACGACATTTTCGAACCGGACTGTTCGGTAAACCAGCGGAGGTAACTACCTGGCCGCTGTGCCAGGTTGTGCGGCGAGCTTCGTGCTGTTGGGTCTTCATAAGAAATTTGGGATCCAAGTAAGCAAGAGGATGAGAAAATTTAACTTTCTGGTTTTCCTGACGGATTTTTAGTGAAGGCAAAGGTTCTGAATCGGAAGAGAGAATAATTACCTCTGCAGCATCAGCATGGCTGGCTTCGGCATCATCCTGACAAATATCATCATCAATAAGACACATGAAAAATAAGCCAAGTGAGTCAAGCTCTACCTCAAGGTCCGGATTATCCACATCATCATCAGGGGCCGGATCAGAAGATGCAGTGGTTTTCTTCTTGTGAGCAGGCCATTTCACGACTTTAGTCTTTGGCCGGGTTGGTCGCTCCGGTTTGTCTGGTTTTTCTGGCTTCTCCTGGGGAAGTTTCTTGCTCCAAAATGGATCATTACCCTGTTTAAACAGACATTGATATTAAACAATGACCAGATATATCAATAACAGGTTCAGTAAAAAAATCAAATTCTTACAACTGGCGGTTTGTTGGTGGCGCAGAAGGGAAGCAGGCCGGTTCGAGCACAGACGTGTTCCGGTTCATTCAGCATTTTATTCACAGCCTCTGTGATTTCTTCGTCGGTAAGCTGGATGTTAGCATGTCGCAGTGGGTCATCAACACTGCCAGTATACTCGCACATCAAACCGGAGCGCTGACTAAGGGGCAGTATGCTCCACGATATCCAACAGCGAGCGAGATCAACTCCTGTTAAACCATTGGCCATGAAGGCTCTGAGCTTGGACAGTTGAGGAGCGTATTTGCTTCTCTCCTTGGCAGTCAACCTTTGCGGAAAGGGGTGTGTATTGCTAAGCCGCTCCGGATGAAAGCCAGGCAAAGGATTTTCACCAGCAGGGGAGGTGTCTTTGCAATAGAACCATCTTTGATTCCACTCTTTGGGGTGGCTGTGTAGCTTGGCATGAGGGTATGTGACCTCTTTCCTTTTCTGAATCGCCACACCGCCCAATTCCGTACTGGAACCATCAAAAAACTCAGTACGGCGGTTTAGATGGAAACAGTCTATGAACAACTCCACTGTGGGCTCCTCTTGAAAGAACACCTCACAGAGCACTTGGAAGTGACACATGTTTGTAATAGAGTTGGGACCAGTGTCTTGTGGGTGGAGTTGAAAATCGGCTAAAACGTCCCGGTAAAATTTAGAACCGGGCGGCTTAAAGCCCCGGGCTAAGTGATCTACGAAAACGACGACCTCTCCTTCTTGAGGTGTGGGAGGGCATTCTTTGCCAGGGGCTCGCCAATGGATGGCGTTTTTGCTGCCTAAAGCACCGATCAGGACTAAATTGTTCAGTTGAGTCTCTGTGATGTGAGAAGGAACCTAGTTGCACTCATATACTTGCTTGGCCATGATGAAATCTACAAGATAGGTAATTCTGGTTCAAGAATGCATTGATTAAAGTGCACTGGTATGTACAATGTTAAACCGGAGATAGCTCTATCTAAACCGGAGTTTATGAAGCAACAGCATCTGGCGGTTCAACAAGGGGACTAATGGTATATACCGGTTTGGCAATTTTTCTACAAAGTTAAACCGCCGGATCTAAGCATTGAAACAGTTGAGATTGCGGATAGATAAGTGTACAGAAACAGATTTCACAAGATTTCTCTACAGCGACGGATCCGAAGCAAGTTCAGAAAAAAAGGAAAATATTCAAGGTTCAAAAAAGAACAGTACCGAATCAATGGGCAGAGATACAGGTAGATCTATGGTCTTGAGGCATATAAGTAAAGGCGGATGCTAAGAACTACCGCTACACAGAGCAAAGGTTCACAGGTTCATCTAGGATCTATCATATGAGTACGAAGCAGACGATGAACACTGAAGAACTTCGAAACCCTAGAACGGATCTACGGAGGAAAAGGTGAAGAACTCACCAGAGCCGAGGAAGAAACAGAAGGTTGCCGCAATGCTCTGGTACAATCAGGGTGATGCAGCGGCCAAGGTTGGAGCAGAGGTCGTCAACGGCGGCGGAGCTCCGAAGCTGGACGACGCGGGGAAGACGAAGCAGAAGGGCATGAAGGGGAAAAAGAAATGACCCTTCGGTCTCATTTATAAGGCAAGGGACAGGAGTCAGGCGCGAAAATCAAGGGACCGTGGGTTTGGAAATGAAGTTGTCGCCTTAATTGTCGCAGACCTATTAAACAAAAAAACAAAAAGGTTGTATCATGGATAAGGTTCTTTCTAACAGGTGACGTCACGCCAGTTTACAACGACCAGAGAAGATGACATCATGGCGGTTCAACAAACTACAAGAAGATGTTGAAGATGAAGATTTTTGCTAAGGATTGACATGAACCTGTTCAAATCAATCTGGGGCCTAATGTTGGGGATATTACTACTGGGCGTAAACCGGCCTATCTGGGCCGGGTTAACTTCATCAGTAGTTAATTATATTAAAGCCCAAGAAGGCAGATGAGAGCTCAAGGCCCATAGTCGGTTCAAGGCCTGTAGCCGTAAACCGGCATTGGGATTTAACTTGTATTATAAGTTAGGAATAAGTAGAGACCAAACCGGACACATCTATGAGCCGGTATTGGGACTCTGTGAACCGACGGGCGTCACCCGTGTATATAAGGGGAGACCCGGCGGCGGTTCAAGGAAACAGACAACAACTCGAGACTTAGGCAAAGCTTGTTTGCTCCCTAGTCATCGAAACCCCATCAATTCCATCACAACTAGACGTAGGCTTTTACCTTCATCGAAGGGGTCGTACTAGTATAAACTCTCTTGCGTCCCTGTGTCCGCTTTAACCCCTTCAAGCTAACCCGTTGCGATGGCTCCACGACTAAGTCCTTTCTCTAGGACATCTGCCGTGACAAAACCACGACATAAAGTGCTTGTACTCTACTACTCTGTAGCTCGTGGCGTTGCACGCATGGACTTCACTCCATTATCGGCTATATAAAAGAAATTCCTCTTGACGTGATTTTTGTTGTTTTGAAACAGAGGCAAAAGCTTTGCCTCATCTCATTCATAAAGAAGGAACTACTAACAAAGTTCGACGAGATCCTTTACACCTCCACAAATGGAAGCGAAAAGCCTAGTCACGCTATATCAAATAACTCAAATGTTCTTCCCCCGCAGTAACCGTTGCTGATAAATAGGATGCTAGTGTGTGCGTGAGAGGAGTGGCTGAGTAGGCCAGCTACGTGCTTGAATAGAGCACTGAGAGTACCCACTATGCAGGTGTACTTTCCCTGCATTGATAGTACAGTGATGGTTCTAGAGGACAGTAGTACCCTCCACTTTCAACTGTAGCTCCTTGGCCCTGAGATTCAACAGTTCAAAACTGGTGCACTATACTAGAAGTACAGTACATCGCACTACTAGTTGAGAAAGTAGTACTAGTACTACTACAGTACGAGTACGTAGTAAATAATAGCCTCACCATCGCAGGGCGCAAGGCACTACCACTATGCGTGCCCGCATAATTTCCTTAGCGAAGGGACAAGACCTTGCGGTTACTACGCTCTTATCTCCTCGTCGCCAGTTCCCCTCCACCCGAAGAGAAGCTAGTTCATCATTGCTCCCATGGATTCGCCGGGCGGTTCTCCTCCTCGTCGGGGCTGGGAGACCTTGGACGACAATCCTCTGGGAGAAATCGCACACCGCTCCAACGTCCTCACTGGCGCAAGACTCGGTGCTTCCTGCACCAACTTTTGTAAGACGGTGCTTAAACAGTCTTGGGAAAAGGCCATGGTTGTTGGTCTTCCATGCATCCTTGAGGAGAAGGTTCTTCTATGGGACAATCATTCGAACAGTCCACCGCTTCTTGGCCATGGTTGCACGTTGACTCCGCTAGAGTTGCCAATGTTGAGAGGTAGTCGGATTTTGTCCGATGAGCAGGCCAGTCATGGAGTTTGATCATGTAGTACTTAGTTACCCCATTTCCATCCCATAATTTCTCCATTGCCCACCGTCTTATATATAGGTCTGGTTCGGTGCCAACGAAGATGGCTTGCATACCTCCGACCGGATACCACCATCATTTTGCACAACATCCACAGCAGTGCGGCCGTTCTCGTAGACCCCTTCTCCACCATTGGGATCGGCCTTCCGGACTGGCTGGGCTTGAATATGTATGATGATGCCTACATGAGATTGAAGAAGATAGCAATTGCAGACCCGCCGACAAAGCGACGCGGCTACGACGATTACTATCTCATCACGGTGTTCTACATAAGGATTGCCGTCAATGCAAGAGGCAGTAACGGCAGAGGCTAGCGCATGTTGGCGGCTGTAGATTTGTTCCCCTACACGTTCGAAGACGCCATGCGCCATCTAGGCTGCATCTTCGCGATGACAAGCCAGGGGACTTGTTTCATCGGTTTGCCATCCTACGGTATGGGACATTACAAACGGAATGCACAAACCATCATTTGCATCCCTAACGGTACTCCATTATTTTGCAGGGACCAGTCATCCCCCGATCAAAATAAGATCGCTGATCCTGGATGTGCATTTGCATCCGCGATTCGGTCTAACCTGGATCCTTGTAGCTGACTTTGGCATATTGGGATCAACTATCTTAGCAGTCGTTACCCATGGTACCACTGATGTGCAACATGGTCACACAATCTACCACGATTGGACCGTCACCATATACCTAGTTATTCCATTTTCTCATTGTTGTGTGTTAGAGTACTAGAGTAGTAGTACTTGTTAGTTATTTTCTTTTCTTGACTGGGACATGTTTACTATAATAGTAGTACAATTTAGTTTTATATTTTTTAACCCTCTCGCCTTCCCTTTCATTGTTGTACTACTTACTAGTACTAGTAGGAGTACTTTTTACCTTGGAGGACGCGTATAGCTAGCTAGGCCCTTGAAGACTTGAACCCACTAGCTCCCATCATTTTTATTTTTCCATGTCTTACTATCTCATCCATGTAGCCAAGAGTGGCTATATATAATAAGCCGGTTATTTTACTTCCTCTATACCGGAGTAGTACTATATTTGCTGCACAGTATTACTGACCGCCATATTTGAGCACAACATTATTATGCATGAACCTTGACTATGTACGTCACCATGTGTCCAGATCTGAGATGCCGCGTGTACCAACTGAATGGCGCCGAATTCGACCCCCGTGATGCTACGTGGGTGTCGAGGAACACTCTTGGAGAGTACTCGCTTTTCATTGGGGACGGCTACCCCATTGTGAAGCGGATGCCACCTTCCGTGCACGACACCGAAGGCCTGCTGTTCATGAAGCATGGTTGTGTCTTGAGTGCGCACAGCCAGATGAACGACATGCTGGGACACGCTATCCCTGATTTATGCCGCTTCAGCTTGGATGAGTTTCCATTGTGTGGAACCAGACTAGAAAGTTGCGACAATGATTCCCGTTGCCCACCGCTATGGACCGTGCCATCCATGAAGAACACCTAGGACTGAAACCTGGAGGAGGATAGGTAGCCCATCAATAACGTGTAAGTGGAGTATGGTAAATTGTGAACGGTAGCGCTGTGAATATATGTAGACTAGTCATGCACAAATTTATCACATGAAGTGGAGATGAACTTGTGTGGCATACTGGCATTTGTCCTTTAGAATTTATTACTAGTAAATGTGTTATGTGTGCGTGCAACTTGTGTGGTTGTTGCACGGTCTCCAACATGCTCTTTAAGAAAAAAAAAAGGTGGCACAGCTTTGGATATAGGTGACGTGGCAGCATCATACAGTAGCATCGTTCGCTATAGTTGTAGCACTCCTACTAGGAACGACAACTCCTATAAAACCTTGCGCTGGGCTCTTTGCCTCTTCGGGAGGTTCGACAGTTCGTACTTGTGTGAACCTTGCACTTGGCTCTTTGCCTCTTCGGAATGTCCAACAATGATGATACTACAGTACAATATGCTTCTGGCAATCTGACACCGACTGAACTGCTACACGTCCACTGCGAGGGCGAGGGCAAGGGAGAGGGTGTTGTAGTCAAAACCCTCTCCTCGTCCTGCGAGCCACCACATGCGTGGGCGAGGGAGAGGGCGTAGTAAGCAAGCTTCGCCACGTTTGGCGAGTTGACGGGACACGTCAAAGCAGTACTAGTACTAGTCCATATTGTGTCCTTTTTGGTTAATATGGCTTAATTTGAAACGAGAAAAATACACTAGTGGTCAACGTATGTAACAATACGCTCTTTACGGTCACTATATAGTTTGGTGATTATACGATCACTAGCTCATCGTAGAGCACCATATTGCACCCTACTGACCGGCCACATAGTCGACGTGGGACTTTGTTGACTTGTTAAATTGACACCTGGTTTCTGGGTCCCACCTATCAGTTGGTAGAGCAAAGAAATCAGTTAAACAAAACTTTACGCAGGCACGACAGGAGTCCAACCCTTGCGCGCGAACCATCCTGGTTGTGTATGTGAGAGCATGCACGTGTACTCCCTCGGTCTTCCAACAAAGACTGTACATCGGCTCACAAACAAAGAGTGTACATCTACACTTCCAATGCATTTAGCCTTTAATCTAATCGATATTGATTGACTAATGCACCAACTTGTGCTCTAGCTATAGGCTACATATCTATCCTTAATTACAGCATGCAACAACCTTCATTTAATCTTCTTCTCTCAATGGTTGCATGCACACATAAGTCTTCTACTTTTGGGCGTTAATTATGCCATGAAGTTCCAGTTCCTCCTGGTTAATGTGTAAATCTCTATATGTACAGTCTTTCACGGACATAGGGAGTAGGTTCAGAACTTGAGCGTGAGCGTGTGTGTTGTGTCGTGTGCTGTGTGCCACATGGATGCGTGAGTGTTGTGTGCGTGCATGTGTACGTGTGAGTGTTGCATGTTGCATGCATGCATGCATGAGGATTTTACTCCCTCCCATTGAGATGTTCATATTTCAAGCTTCATTAAAACGTTGCATGCAAGAATTAACAAATAACTCACCAATGCGTGTAAAAGTTCTGGTCATTTGTTCCTCATGCATGCATTCCAATTAATACGTTCGTAAACACAATTTTCTTGTGGAAAATGAGCCCATTATTGAGTACTCTCGGAAAAATTTCTTCAGGCACTCATCATTTACTACTACATTGGTTGATGATTTTGTATTGACCTTTATAAAACCTCCGTCCTAGTTTAATGGTCCCCTTCATACTTAGTGTAAAATTTTGACCGTAAATTTAACTAACAAAGTGTCAATGCATGTCATAAAAAACTATACAATTAAAACCTATGTTCAAATACAAATCTAGTGATATGATTTTTGCTGAAATGCATTAACAACTTATTAGTTAAATACTCCCTCCATCTAGGTGTATAAGTCACTTTACAAAAACCAAATAATCCCAAAACACTTAGGCGCGGTGCATTAACTCCCACCTCGTTGCTTGTTTCTTGACATATCAACCAATAAGAGACGTGGGCGTGCATGTTTTCAATGACTCGAGACTACCAAACATGACATGCATGCAGTGGTTAGTTCATTGGATGCAATGCTATTAATTAGCAAATAACATTAAGTTCTCTTGTTTTCTCTCCTTCTTGGTCACGGTGCACAACCAAAGATGACTTATTCACCTAGACGGAGGGAGTAAATGGTCAAAGTTTGACAGAAAATACTACTCCCTCCTTTTTGGTTTATAGGGCTTATCTCAAAATTTTAGATTTCTCATTTTATAAGTCTCAATTTGATGGTTCCCTACCACATGTTCAGACTTCAAAGTGCATCAAATCATTGCATGCAAGTATTAAGAGAAAATTAACCAATGCATGGGCTTCATGCATGCATTGTAATTAATGCATTGGTAAACATAATTTTTTGAGGAAAGCGAGTGCATTAATTGAGTGTTTTTGCAAACTACAATAATTATTCCACCACTCACCATCTACCTTGGTTGATGAGAGTTTTGAATTGAGCCCTATAAACCAGAAAGGAGGTAGTACTAGTACTCCTACATTATTGGCACTAGGTGCATTGGCCAATGTTTCATCTTGTTGGACAGGATGAGCGTAGAGGCACTGTAGATAGGAAGTCTTAGCGATCCATTATTCCCCATCTCGGTTAGAGAGCACTATTCAACTAGTCTTCACAGTGAAGTGACAATACACACTGCAGCAGATGGGACACTTAATTAATAAGCTGAACCAGTGTATTAGTGTTACTAACTCACACATACCCAGTACTGCCATCATGTTTGTTATTGGAGCATGCTTCTTTAAATACACCTACGCACCTCTCTCCTCCATTAACTAACATATGGGCCCTCTTGAGGTAGACCCACATGTCATCCACCTAACTATTTACACTCTGAAGGACGGTATATCCTGGTAGTAGTACTAGTATAATTGAGATTTAATGCACTTTCTTCCCCGTCTTTCACTCTTCTTCCTCCTCTCTTCCCCATCATCGGTCGCACACTATTTCCCCCCGCTCACTGCTCACCCGCCCGCGCCATCTTCCTTGGTAGCTCGCACGTACCATATCCCCCCACTCACTGCCCGGTCACACACGCCATCTTCTTCGCTCGCTCGCCCAAGTCCACTTCCCCGCTGGCTCGCTGTCGCGGGATATGCGCGACCACCTATGGGACCGGGTGGCCCCTTGCTGGTTCGGCAGGGGACGGTGCGTTGCACAAAGAGCAGACCAGCGTACGGCAACACGGCAGAGAGCACACAAGCGATTTACCCAGGTTCGGGCCGCCACGAGGCGTAAGACCCTACTCCTGCTTTAGTGGATTGATGGTGGAATGAATGTGGTGGTGCGTAGTACACTTGCCCGACAGGGTTTGCCTTCGGGCCACAGTGACTACGTGCATATGGTGGCTTGGGTTCCTCAATTTTCCAACCCTCTAACCCCACAATGGCAAAAGTAGTCATTATCCACTGATATGATAGCGAACGGTGCTATCATACCTAACTCTACAGGTTGACAGGGTGCATTAAATGCGTCGCTTGGTGTCACATCTCCGGTCACCTGGCAAGGCTTGCCGGGCTATCTTGCCAGCTCCGCGCCTGTTTTCTTGACACGTCGCAAGACGGGTGTCATCTGTAGGTTTCTTTTGTAGGAAATGGCTGCCATGTGACGAACCGTTGTCACTTAACCATCTTGTGGCTTAACACCGCACTGATTGACGACGTGGGTCGTGCTTGAGTGGTTGGTGGGGTGGTTCTGCCCCCGCGAGCCTGGGCAGATCTTGCCGGGGTGTCTTGGTTGCCTACTTCTTGCGGTGGCCTTGCCCCTTGCCAGGCTCCCCTGCCCGGCAAGGGAGGCCCTTCACTTGCCGATATCTCGCTCTTCTGGCTCGATATTGGTCTCTCTAGACTGCGTGTTGGTTCTTCAAATCCCTTGGTACTTCAATCATTGACTTGGGTTGGTGCTTCAATCTTGATCTCATGCCTGTGTATAGTCTGGGCAACAGACCCAGGGTTTGTTGCACCGAGAGAAGCCCCCGGGCCTGCCCCAAACGCGCTGCTGAGCGTCGTTGGGGTAGGGCATGTGCACATGCAAGGTTGCTAAAGGGGTTGGCCCCTTAAGTTTTCCGTTGCCGCTTCCTCAGCCTTGATTTCGGGCCAGTTTCCAGTTTTCTTGTGCGCGGTGTAAAGCCAATAGTGGTGGGGCTACTCCAGAGATGGCCCGTGAATTACTTTAACGTACGGGGTACAAACTGCCAATTTATACTTCCCACAGCGCGCCCTTATCCTTAGCCGCGTATGCAGGATGCATCACGCGGGGTAGGTAACGGAGGCGCGTGGCGCGGGAGAGTACCTTGGAAAGGGCCCGCCCGTCTTGAATTGGCAGAGGAGGGCGATGATCACCCATGGATGGATTGGCTACCCTTCCCCGCCCGGCCAATAGAAGGGAGGGGAGGAGGAGGGCAGAGCCATCCATATTTGCCTTCTCCTTCTTCTTCCCTTGTTCTCTGCTTCCACCGGCGATGCTGAAGAGAAGAGCCTGGGGCCAGCCCCCGGGCTCCTGTTTGGGATCTCCCTTGGATCTGAGAGGAAGGTTCGGGCGGCGCGACACCGATGTCGGGAGTGGCAACCCCGGCGCGCTTGCCGCCGGGTCGCCCGTGGCCTCAACTTCAGTGGGAGGGGATGCGACCAACACCACGTCGCAGCTCGAGATGGGCACGGCGTCTGGTAGTCGACCGCTCCCCATTCTTCTTCCTTTTGCGGCATCGATGAGGAGCCGTAGAAGAGATTTTCCGCTAACGGGGGCGAATCTGGCTCCTCCTGGGCGCGGTTTTCTCATCGGACAGGAAGGCTCCTTGCTTTCTCACACGTCTTCAGGACGTGCGGTGACTTCTAACGTCAGGGCTCCCGAGGACAACCATGCTCTTGTGGAAGGGCTTAGAGAGCATGGTGCCCGGCATGGTGGTCGCGCTGAGGTCCTGGGGTGGTAGTGATGCTGACGGCAGCGGCAACCCATGACGCATCAAGAACGGGGACGACTGTTCCAATGAGTCGTGTTTGTCAGTGACTCCATGCCCCCATCTGGTCCTCCGGCAGTGTCACCATCCACGCCTGCCCTTCGGTTTCTTCCTCCCTGCCGGGGAGAGGCACCGTCCTGATCCTAGGGAGGCGCCGAATCCCAGCTGTGCGCGCCTCCGGCCCCTTTGACCTCTTCTTGTAGGAGATTGTGACGACCCGAGATCAACGCTGCATACGCCTTCCATGTTTTGCGTGACCGTCGTGTGTTTTATTTGTATGTTGCATTGCATCATAACGTCATGTGCATTGCATCTGCATGTTTTCATAAAGCTTGCATCCGTTCGTAGTTGCCGCGTCACCCCCCTTGCCTTCGTTGACCGTTCCCAGACCAACCGGGTTTTTCGAGTCCCTCTTGTCTAGCCGCATAACCTCTTTACAGAGTGCATTGACCCCTCACCCGTACCCGAAACTGCCGCGAACCTGACCTGCTTAGTCATCACCGTTGGATTCGGATCATCCCCAAACATCCCTAAGATATCTTCGTTTTATTTGTTGGACTCCCTAGTCTATTTATTCAGGGTCGTCCGATTACGATCGGAGGGACCGATCATCCCCAAACCTAACTGACTTGCTATATATAGCCAACAACCGTAAAAAATTAGGGATCTTGTCCCATCCATCCACCCAATCCTGATCTATGCCGTGATACATCTTCAACGTATCTATAATTTTTTATTGTTCCATGCTATTATATTATCTGTTTTGGATGTTGTTGACGCTCAAAAGTGGCACAATTGTAAAAGTTGCTTAAAGCTATGTCAAGATTAATTCAAACTTATGATTGGAATTCACCATGGGATGGCTCTCTTCAAGAAGGTCATGATGGATAAGAAGATGGTCTAAAACGGAGCTCGAACGCAAAAGTTATGATAAGTTCATAGATGCTCATGTTGACACCAGAGTAAAGAAAGGCATGAAACTCAATCAATATGGCCTCTGATGGAAAACGTTACAACATGAAAGTTGTGCATCTCGTCGAATCGGTTGATTTTGATATAAAAATCGTCTTAATCCGAGGTCGTATGCAATCTATGGAGGCAAAACAAGGTCAGAAACAGAAGCTGCAGAGTCATTTCGGACTGACCGAGTTAGTCCGGAAAATTACAGAAAGTTGGCAACACTCACTCGGTGGGACAGAAGCAAACTAATCGGTGAGACCGAGTTGATCCGGAAAATTACAGAAAGTTACAGAGAGTTGGTCATGTTCACTCGGTGGGACCGAAGCAAACCAATCGGTGAGACCGAGTTGATCTGGAAAATTGCAAAAGATTCATGTCCGAGTTAGATTAGGGTTTTTGACGTATTGGATGGAATTTTTAGTCCTTTTCTTGTACGGGAAGTCCAGCCGCCTCATAAATAGATGAGAGGTGATGGCCGATTGAACAACACACAATCGACAAATCAATATACTACTTTTTACCGTAATTTTTACATCTCTCCATTGTTCTTTTCTCTCTCGTTCTTCGTTCGTTCTTCATGTTGAAGGGCAGTGATCCTTGAGGCTCTAGGGGTGGGCGAACCGGCCTAGGGCAGCCCATAGCCATCGCGCGTCCAGACGGGGTCCCTCCCGAGCGCGTGGGGTTTCGGGTCCTGAAAAGCACCCGCCGGATTGCTTGCGTACCGCGCTTCCGGACGGGTCTCCTTCGACATGAGCTGCGGTGCATCACCCTTGGCGTTGGAGGCACACAGTGATGTGTTCATGTGCGAACACACTTTTTGGCGACTCCGCTGGGGAACAAAGATCAAGAATCATCATCAACCATGTCGGATCTCCCCAAGCCCTCAGAAGTTAGCGCCGATAACATCATTAAGCCCGGTCTTGATGAACTATCGGATGAACATCTTCAAGACTACGAAGCGCGCAAGAAGCAGCGTGAAGAGGCTTTTGAGGCGCTCAAGAAGAAGCACGAGGAGGAGGATTTGGAAGCGTTTCTTTCAAGTTTCAAGAAGGACCGTCAAGGCAACATTACTCCAGTTGGAAACGTCAATTTCCCTCCTCTCATTGACGAACAAGATGAAATCACTATGAGTAAAGTTTTTTCTCCAGAGAAAGTGGCTGTGATTGAAAGTCTTGTTAGTAAGGGTAATGTGATGATGTACAATTCTTTTATGGAAAATGCTAATGCTCATAAAAATATGCCTCCATCATCTAGTGGTACTGTTGGTATATCTGCAAACCCTAGCCCAATTTTACCTATTTCATCGGCACCACCTATGCAACAACAATATAATATGCCGTTGAATTTTGACCCTACTCAAACCAACCAGTTTGTGGCTGCTCCTACATATCCTAATCCTATTATGAGTGTGCCCAATTCGGCGTCAACGCCGAATCACTTTGTCACACCACCCATAGGCGCAAGCATGTTTGGTCTTCCGCCGAATTATGGTTCGGCGCCCATCCCACAAGTTGCACCAATAGCTAGTACTCAGGTTGCTCCTATGTCATTGCCACAAACATCTTCATCTACCTCAGATCCAATTTAGCTAAATTAAGGGAGGATTTTCATAAGATGTTTCAATAAACTTTCGGAAACGAGCCGAAAGTAAAGAGTCGTGTATACCAAAAGCCTTATCCTGAACACTTTGATGCAGTTTTGTACCCTCAAGGGTACAAGGTTCCTGATTTTGTTAAATTTAGTGGAGAGGGTACGAAAATGACTTGGGAGCATGTGAGTCAGTATCTAGCACAGTTGGGTGAATCAGGTTCCATAGAAGAGTTGAAAGTGCATTTATTTCCCTTGTCTTCAACTCGCACCGCATTTTCATGTTTTGCTGCTTTACCACATGGTTCAATTCTCTTATGGTCGCAATTAGAGCAAAAGTTTCATGATCACTTTTATAGTGGCGATAATGAGCTTAAGTTGTCACATCTTACATCGGTTAGGCAAAAACATGATGAATCGGTCACCGATTATGTCAAGAGATTTAGAGATATAAAAAACCGATGTTATAGCTTAGTGATAACTGAGAGAGACTTGGCGGATCTTGTTCTTAATGGTTTGAAAACTCACATTAAAGAGAGGCTAGAAAGTTATGAGTTTTTGAGCATTAATCAAGTCTTACAAAAAGCTTTGGCCCAAGAGAGTCGAAGTAAAGAGGTCCATAGGTCAACAACCGATCGTCCTAGAATGCATATGATTGAACACAATGATGATAATTTGGACGACGAGGTTGATGTCTATACTACTGAATTTGTTTGGTCCTCAAAGGCCAAACCCTATGTGTGCAATGCTCTTAAACCGATTCGCAAGAATGGTGATGAGGAGATGAGGTTTACTTTTGATATATCAAAGTGTGACAAAATATTTGATGCTCTGTTCAAGACAAGATGATTAGAATATCACACACTATACCGCCGTTTGAGGAGCTAAAATGGCGTGCTTATTGCAAGTACCATAATTCATTTTCTCATGCTACTAACGATTGCAATGTTTTTCGATGACAGATACAATCGACCATTAATGATGGACGATTGAATTTTGCTGAGATGCAAGTTGATAAACAACCCTTCTTGATAAACACCATGGACTTGGAAGGGAAGAAAATGTTAAGTCGGCTAACATAGCCGAATCTGCTAATAAAGATAATGTTGTTATTGGTGAACCCAGGAATAACAAGGAGGGCGACAAGGTCTTGGGAAGAAAGATTGTGCTTGAGAAACAACCCAATGGCAAGGAAGTGTTGAAGATCACTATAAAAAATGCTACACTCAGGGGGCAACCACAAGTGCAAGAGGCTACTCATGTTAAATTGATCAAGCCCAAGAATTCAGAAGTTGGCAAGTGGAAAAAGAATGAAACTAAGCACAAGAAAATCAAGCCAACTTTTGATATGTTGTTATCCAAATATGCAAATCAAGCGGCCGGTTCTAGGTCTAATCGGCCATCACATTCAAAGCGTACAAGATTGCCTCCGGAGCAAGAGTTTCAACGCTATGCAAGGCCATATGGGTCATGTGTACCGACACCATGGATGTCACAACCCCCCTATGCACCATATTACATTGAAGACTTCAATGGAGGATGGGGGCAACCCCCAATGACTCCTTATGCTTTTCACATGGGGGGTGGGCAGTACCTAGAAGGCCTGCTTGCGAGAGGCTTTATTATCCCACACAAGGTCGTTTGATCTACGGTGCTAATCAGCCAACAAGAATTTCTCCAAGCAAGGCCAATAAAAAAGTGTGGCGTATTAAGTCACCTAATGCGGAAATTTCAGAATGCGACAAGCAAAAGGAGATCAAAGAGCCGATTGTTGGTAATCTAGCTAATTCTAATGGTGATATTCTTATTGTTCAGCAGGATTCCATGGCTAATGATCATGAGGCTAGCACAAGCAAGGCCAAACATAGGGATCACAAATATACTCAACCTAGGTGGTGTCCTCCAGGTTTAACTAAGACAATGAAAAGGAGATTACAACGCATGAGGAACCACGAGAAGGTAGAGTGCCAAATTCATAAGCAAAGTGACGAATTGTTCGATAACATTCGGCCCATGGCGCTCACAAAACAAGTGTGGAGGCCTAAACAAAAAGAAAATGCACATGCTTATACATTAGCTGTAGCAACGCCTTCACCACCAAAAGACGATGATGCAACTTCTATTGCATTCTCCACACCACCTGAAACATCCCCTTCAATTGAGGAAACTTTAAGCCCAATATACACATTGGGAGATGAAGATGAGATGGTGGATTACGAATCTACGCCGGTTCAGGAAGGTATGGATATTAATATGGTGTATTACTTACCTGCCGAGTTTTGTGCTATAGGTGAAGAAGAGGATGTGGCCCAGCTGGGTTTTGGTCCTAAGAATGCTATCTTCGAGAAGCCAAAAGAACCGGTGAAACACTTGAAGCCATTGTACCTCAAAGGTCATATTAACGGATCGCCGGTTGCTAGGATGCTTGTTGATGGTGGTGTTGTGGTAAATCTTATGTCTTCAAGAAGTTGGGATTGGATGATGATGCATTGATGAAGACCAATATGGTACTTAATGGATTTGAGGGTAAAGAAAAGACTGAGGCCAAATGTGTGATGTCCATGGAACTCACTATGGGAAGCAAAACTTTGGCCACCACATTCTTCATCGCCGACGTGCAAGGTAACTATAATGTTATATTAGGCCACAATTGGGTTCATGCTAACCAATTGTGCCATCTACCATGCATCAATTCTTGTTACAATGGGTCGATGATAAGGTAGAAGTCATTCACGCGGATAATTCGGCTTGTGTTGCTTTGGCCGATGCATCGGTGGATAGGAATCATCCTGATGTTATTTGCTTAACAGGGTGTGACCTCTTAGAGTTTGATTTCCTTAGTGCTACAAGGAACGGGTTCATTCCCATCTCTTTAAAGCCGATTGGTGGTAATCGGTTCCAAGGTATGATGTAAACAAGAAGCTAAAATCAATGGCCGATATAGAATTATCGCCCTAAGCATGAACCTGGCCGATATAAATTTATTGCCCTAAGCACCTATAAATGGCATATGGAGTGTTGACATCATCCTTAGAACAAACATGGTCCAAGTTATTTTTCGGCACGCTAGCTTTACCGAAAAATAGGGGGGGCATGTGTTGACGCTCAAAAGTGGCACAGTTGTAAAAGTTGCTTAAAGCTATGTAAAGATTAATTCAAACTTATGATTGGAAGTCACCATGGGATGGCTCTCTTCAAGAAGGTCATGATGGATAAGAAGATGGTCTAAAACGGAGCTCGGACACAAAAGTTATGATAAGTTCAGAGATGCTCATGTTGACACCAGAGTAAAGAAAGGCATGAAACTCAATGAAGATGGCCTCTGATGGAAAACGTTCCAACATGAAAGTTGTGCGTCTCATCGAATCGATTGATTTTGATATAAAATCGTCTTAATCCGAGGTCGTATGCAACCTGTGGAGGCAAAACAAGGTCAGAAACAGAAGCTACGGAGTCATCTCGGACCGACCGAGTTGATTGACTCGGTGAGACCGAGTTGATCCGGCAAATTACAGAAAGTTGGCAACACTCACTCGGTGGGACCGAAGCAAACTAATCAGTGAGACCGAGTTGATCCGGAAAATTACAGAAAGTTACAGAGAGTTGGTCATGTTCACTCGGTGGGACCAAAGCAAACCAATCGGTGAGACTGAGTTGACCCCATGTTCACCCGCCGGATTGCTTGCGTACCGCGCTTCTGGACGGGTCTCCTTCGACGTGAGCTGCGGTGCATCACCCTCAGCTTTGGAGGTACACGGTGACGTGTTTGTGTGCGAACAGATGTTTATGGGCTTAATTATGCACTTTTATATTATTTTTGGGACTAACTTGCTAATCCAAGGCCCAGTGCAAATTGTTGTTTTTTGCCTATTTCAGTGCTTCGCAGAAAAGGAATATCAAACGGAATCCAAATGGAATGAAACCTTCGGGAGAGTTATTTTTGGAACAAACATGATCCAGGGGACTTGGAGTGGGCGTCAAGAAATCAATGAGGAGGCCAAGAGGCAGGGAGGCGCGCCCCCCTGGGTGCGACCCCCACCCTCGTGGGCCCCTCGTAGCTCCACTGACCTGCTTCTTCCTCCTATATATATCCATATACCCCGAAAACATCCAGGAGCACCACGAAACGCTAGTTACACCGCTGCAACCTTCTATACCCAAGAGATCCCATCTTGGGGCCTTTTCCGGAGCTTCGCCGGAGGGGGAATCAATCACGGAGGGCTTCTACATCAACACCATAGCCTCTCCGATGATGTGTGAGTAGTTTACTTCAGACCTTCGGGTCCATAGTTATTAGCTAGATGGCTTCTTCTCTCTCTTTGGATTTCATACAAAGTTCTCCTCGATCTTCTTGGAGACCTATTCGATGTAACTCCTTTTGCGGTGTGTTTGTCGAGATCCGATGAATTGTGGGTTTATGATCAAGTTTATCTATGAACAATATTTGATTCTTCTCTGAATCTTTTATGTATGATTGGTTATCTTTGCAAGTCTCTTCGAATTATCTGTTTGGTTTGGCCTACTAGATTGATCTTTCTTGCAATGGGAGAAGTGCTTAGCTTTGGGTTCAATCTTGCGGTGTCCTTTCCCAGTGACAGCAGGGGTAGCAAGGCACGTATTGTATTGTTGCCATCGAGGATAAAAAGATGGGGTTTATATCAGATTGCTTGAGTTTATCCCTCTACATCATGTCATCTTGCTTAATCCGTTACTTTGTTCTTATGAACTTAATACTCTAGAGGCATGGTGGATAGCGGTCGATGTGTGGATTAATAGTAGTAGATGTAGAATCGTTTCGGTCTACTTGTCGCGAACATGATGCCTATATACATGATCATGCCTAGACATTCCCATAATTATGCACTTTTCTATCAATTGCTCGACAATAATTCGTTCACCCACCGTAATACTTATGCTATCTTGAGAGAAGCCACTGGTGAAACCTATGGCCCCAGGTCTATTCTCCATTATATTAATCTCCTGTCAACTAGCTATTTCTGGCGCCGTTTATTTTGCAATCTTTATATTCCAATCTATATCATAAAATACCAAAAATAATTATCTTATTATTATTATCTCTATCAGATCTCACTCTCGTAAGTGACCGTGAAGGGATTGACAACCCCTTTATCGCGTTGGTTGCGATGTTCTTATTTGTTTGTGCAGGTACGAGGGACTTGCGTGTAGTCTCCTACTGGATTGATACCTTGGTTCTTAAAAACTGAGGGAAATACTTATGCTACTTTGCTACATCACCCTTTCCTCTTTAAGGGAAAACCAACGCAGTGCTCAAGAGGTAGCAAGAAGGATTTCTGGCGCCGTTGCCGGGGAGATCTACGCACAAGTCAAGACATACCAAGTACCCATCACAAACTCTTATCCCTCGCATTACATTACTTGCCATTTGCCTCTCTTTTTCCTCTCCCCCACTTCACCCTTGCCGTTTTATTCGCCTTGTTTTTCCTTCATGCCTTCTGTGTGCTCGTTCTTTTTGCAATTTGTTGCCATCATGTCTGAAACTGGGGAGGTTATCGTTGATAAGGATAATAATATGGAAAAATTTGATGCTATTGATGATCCTCTTGAAAATCCTACTATTTTACACACTAAAAAGTTTCGGATTGGTAGCGGTAATATTATTGGGAAGGGAGTTATTCAAGATTTCTTTACTTGTGTCGGTGCTTTGCCCACCATGAGCGGGTCTATTCTTCATAAAACTAGTAGTCTCGCGGATGCTATATCTTTGCTCATAGTTGAACTTGAAAGACAATTTTTACATATCCATCCTTCCATACAAAGGATTTTCCTAGAATTTTCCAATATTGAGCATTCTTCTGTTAAGCGAGCAGCAACCATCTTTTTAGCTCATGAGTTCAGATTTATAATAAAAGAGGCCAATGAAATTTTTGCGCATTATAGGGTGGATGCCGGTCGTCCTCCCATAGAAGCAATCCTTTTTTATCAAAAAGACATTATGCGTTTACGATCTTTAGATCATGTTGCTTTTAATGAAAACCTTAGAAAAAAGGTTCCTATCGATGTTCTTGTTGACAGGATCTCTGAATTTAATGATAATTTTGCTATCCAGACTAATGGGTTAGGTTTTTCCCTTGAACAAAGGCTCATGACTTTTTGCCAAAAGAATGCTTACAATGATGAATTGGTTGTGCAATATGAGGGGCCAAAGGAGGAACCAATACCTCCCGAGCTTGATCTTGGGGACTTTTGTCCCATTAAATTTATCCCTTTTGATTACTTTTGCTTCTCACAAAGAAATCTTGCTGCTGAACGTAGGGAGTATGAGATGAGTTTTCGCGATTTACCTTATCTTTAGCATGGCAATACCTAGATCTATCCTTGCTTTTATGCCTAGCTAGGGGCGTTAAACGATAGCGCTTGTTGGGAGGCAACCCAATTTTATTTTTGTTCCTCGCTTTTGGTTATGTTTAGTAATAAATAATTCATCTAGCCTCTATTTAGATGTGGTTTTATGCTTTTAATTAGTGTTTGTGCCAAGTAGAACCTTTGGGAGACTTGGTGAAAGTTTTAGCGATCTTGCTGTAAAAAACAGAAACTTTAGCGCTGACAAGATTTGCTGCCATTTTTTACTCGAGAGTGTGATTAGGTTTATTATTTTTGCAGATAATTAATAGATAAATTCCTCACGTCCAGAAATTTATTTTAGAATTTTTCGGGTTATAGAAGTATTCGAAACCTACAGATTACTACAGGCTGTTCTGTTTTTGAAAGATTCTGTTTTTCGTGTGTTGTTTGCTTATTTTGATGCATCTATGGCTAGTATCGGAGGTTATGAACCATAGAGAAGTTGTAATACAGTAGGTTTAACACCAATATAAATAAATAATGAGTTCATTACAGTACCTTAAGTGGTGGTTTGTTTTCTTATACTAACGGAGCTCATGAGATTTTCTGTCTAAGTTTTGTGTTGTGAAGTTTTCAAGTTTTGGGTAAAGATTTGATGGGTTATGGAATAAGGAGTGGCAAGAGCCTAAGATTGGGGATGCCCAAGGAACCCCAAGGTAAAATTCAAGGACAACCAAAAGCCTAAGCTTGGGGATGCCCTGGAAGGCATCCCCTCTTTCGTCTTCTTCTATCGGTAACTTTACTTGAGGCTATATTTTTATTCACCACATGATATGTGTTTTGCTTGGAGTGTCTTGTATGATTTGAGTCTTTGGCTTTTAGTTTTCCACAATCATCCTTGCTGTACACACCTTTTGGTAGAGACACACATAATTGGAATTTATTAGAATATTCTATGTGCTTCACTTATATCTTTTGAGCAAGATAATTTTGATCTAGTGCTTCACTTATATCTTTTAGAGCACGGTGGTTGTTTTATTTTATAGAAATTATTGATCTCTCATGCTTCACCTATATTATTTTGAGAGTCCTTTAGAACAGCATGGTAATTTTCTTTGGTTATGAAATTAGTCCTAATATGATAGGCATCCAGGATGGGTATAATAAAAACTATCATAAAAAGTGCATTGAATACTATGAGAAGTTTGATACTTGATGATTGTTTTGAGATATGAAGATGGTGATATTAGAGTCATGCTAGTTGAGTAGTTGTGAATTTGAGAAATACTTGTTCTAAAGTTTTTGATTCCCGTAGCATGCATGTATGGTGAACCGCTATGTGATGAAGTCGGAGCATGATTTATTTACTGATTGTCTTCCTTATGAGTGGCGGTCGGGGATGAGCGATGGTCTTTTCCTACCAATCTATCCCCCTAGGAGCATGCGTGTAGTACTTTGTTTCGATAACTAATAGATTTTTGCAATAAGTATATGAGTTCTTTATGACTAATGTTGAGTCCATGGATTATACGCACTCTCACCCTTCCGCCATTGCTAGCCTCTCTAGTACCGCGCAACTTTCGCTGGTACCATAAACACACCATATACCTTCCTCAAAAGAGCCACCATAACTACCTATTATGGCTTTTCCATAGCCATTCCGAGATATATTTCCATGCAACTTTCCACCGTTCCATTTATTATGACACGCTTCATCATTGTCATATTGCTTTGCATGATCATGTAGTTGACACCGTATTTGTGGCAAAGCCACCATAAATAATTCTTTCATACATGTCACTCACGAGTCATTGCACGTCCCGGTACACCGTCAGAGGAATACACATAAAGTCATACTTTGTTCTAAGAATTGAGTTGTAATTTTTGAGTTGTAAGTAAATAAAAGTGTGATGATCATCATTATTAGAGCATTGTCCCAGGTGAGGAAAGGATGATGGAGACTATGATTCCCCCACAAGTCAGGATGAGACTCCCGACAAAAAAAAGAAAGAAAAGAGGCCATAAAAAAGAAGGCCCAAATAAAAAAAGGAGAGAAAAAGATTGAAGGGACAATGTTACTATCCTTTTTCCACACTTGTGCTTCAAACTAGCACCATGGTATTCATGATAGAGAGTCTCCTATGTTGTCACTTACATATACTAGTGGGAATTTTACATTATAGAACGTGGCTTGTATATTCCAATGACGGGCTTCCTCAAAATGCCCTAGGTCTTCATGAGCAAGCGAGTTGGATGCACACCCACTTAGTTTCTTTTTGAGCTTTCGTACACTTATAGCTCTAGTGCATCCATTGCATGGCAATCCCTACTCACTCACATTGATATCTATTGATGGGGATCTCCATATCCCGTTGATACGCCTAGTTGATGTGAGACTACCGTATCCCTTTTGTCTTCTCCACAACCACCATTCTATTCCACATATAGTGCTCTGTCCATGGCTCACGCTCATGTATTGCATGAAGATTGAAAAAGTTTGAGAACATAAAAAGTATGAAACAATTGCTTGGCCTGTAATTGGGGTTGTGCATGATTTAAATATTTTTTGTGGTGAAGATAGAGCATAGACAGACTATATGATTTTGTAGGGATAACTTTCTTTGGCCATGTTATTTTTAGAAGACATGATTGCTTAGTTAGTATGCTTGAAATATTATTATTTTATGTCAATATTAAACTTTTGTCTTGAGTCTTTCGGATCTGAACATTCTTGCCACAATAAATAAAATTACATTGAGAATTATGCTAGGTAGAATTCCACATCAAAAATTCTATTTTTATCATTTACCTACTCGAGGACGAGCAAGAATTAAGCTTGGGATGCTTGATACGTCTCCAACGTATCTATAATTTTAGATTGTTCCATGCTATTATATTATCTGTTTTGGATGTTTATGGGCTTAATTATACACTTTTATATTATTTTTGGGACTAACCTACTAACCCAAGGCCCAGTGCAAATTGTTGTTTTTTTGCCTATTTCAGTGTTTCGCAGAAAAGGAATATCAAACGGAATCCAAACGGAATGAAACCTTTGGGAGAGTTATTTTTGGAACAAACGTGATCCAGGGGACTTGGAGTGGACGTCAAGAAATCAACGAGGAGGCCACGAGGCAGGGAGGCACGCCTGCCCCCCTGGGTGCGCCCCCACCCTCGTGGGCCCCTCGTAGCTCCACCGACCTACTTCTTCCTCCGATATATATCCATATACCCCGAAAACACCTAGGAGCACCACGAAACCCTATTTCCACCGCCGCAACCTTCTGTACCCAAGAGATCCCATCTTGGGGCCTTTTCCGGAACTCCGCCGGAGGGGGATCAATCATGGAGGGCTTCTACATCAACACCATAGCCTCTCCGATGATGTGTGAGTAGTTTACTTCAGACCTTTGGGTACATAGTTACTAGCTAGGTGGCTTCTTCTCTCTCTTTGGATCTCAATACAAAGTTCTCCTCGATCTTCTTGGAGATCTATTCGATGTAACTATTTTTGCGGTGTGTTTGTCGAGATCCGATGAATTGTGGGTTTATGATCAAGTTTATCTATGAACAATATTTGATTCTTCTCTCAAATCTTTTTATCTATGATTGGTTATCTTTGCAAGTATCTTCGAATTATCAGTTTGGTTTGCCCTACTAGATCGATCTTTCTTGCATTGGGAGAAGTGCTTAGCTTTGGGTTCAATCTTGTGGTGTCCTTTCCCAGTGACAGCAGTGGTAGCAAGGCACGTATTGTATTGTTGCCATCGAGGATAAAAATATGGGGTTTATATCATATTGCTTGAGTTTATCCCTCTACATCATGTCATCTTGCTTAATGCGTTACTCTTTCTTATGAACTTAATACTCTAGATGCATGCTGGATAGCGCTCGATGTGTGGAGTAATAGTAGTAGATGCAGAATCGTTTCGGTCTACTTGTCGCGGATGTGATGCCTATATACATGATCATGCCTAGATATTCTCATAATAATGCACTTCTCTATCAATTGCTCGACAGTAATTCATTCACCCACCGTAATACTTATGCTATCTTGAGAGAAGCCACTAGTGAAACCTATGCCCCCCTAGTCTATTCTCCATTGTATTAATCTCCCGTCAACTAGCTATTTCTGGCGCCGTTTATTTTGCAATCTTTATATTCCAATCTATATCATAAACATACCAAAAATATTTATCTTATTATTATCTCAATCATATCTCACTCTCGTAAGTGAGCGTGAAGGGATTGACAACCCCTTTATCGTGTTGGTTGCGAGGTTCTTATTTGTTTGTGCAGGTACGAGGGACTTGCATGTAGTCTCCTACTGGATTGATACCTTGGTTCTCAAAAACTGAGGGAAATACTTACGCTACTTTGCTGCATCACCCTTTCCTCTTCAAGGCAAAACCAACGCAGTGCTCTAGAGGTAGCACGCTGCCGCCACACAGCTCTCCCCTTGAAATCCGCGCATGCCCGATCCCCTACCTCCCTCAGGTCCACTCCACCAACCACCGTAGCCACCTCCCACTCGATCTGGACTGCCAGATCTTTGATCCGATAGCCTAGGAGGCTCCCAACGCCCCAGCCTCGCCTCCTGCATGCTCTCGTAGAGGCAACCGCCACCTCACCTCGGCCCCGAGTGCCACCACCCGTCGACGGCCTCGTCCTTGCCGACCCCTCCACCGGCGACCAAGACCAGCACCACCAAGTGCCCTCCTCGTCTCCTCCCCGAGCCGTCCTCCTCTAGGACCTCTCACTGTCCCCGCAGTCCTCCTCCTCGCTCGGGATTGAGGACCCCTCATCTTGTGCAGCCACCTCCATCTGGCCAGAGTAGCCAGCTGCCGTCCGGCGAGTTATCCAACCAGGCCAGAGCTCCACCCCACTTCTCTTCCTCCTTACTTCCTTCTCTACCTCTCGCTCTTTCTCACATCTCTCTCTCTCAGGAAGCCCCGCCGCCGCATGGAGTCGCCATCTCCTGGATCCGCGCCCGCCACCTCTGTATCCTGCCGCCGGCGCCCGATCTGCTTCCCCTGCGTCCCTACCGAAGCCCACACCGACTCCTTGCCCTCCTCGCCTGCGTCCTCCTGTCGAGTGTTGGGACGGATAGCAGCAACACCAATCGTGCCTCTGCTTGCTCCCATTGACCGTGACACCCAGGGCCCAGCGACCTCCCCTACTGCGCCTGCTCGTGGGCCACATCACCGCGCCAAGACCAGCCAGCGCCCTCCTCACCGAGTTGGGCCTTGGCCCAGGGTAAGTAGCACCCGCCCCTCTGCTATGCATGTTGGGCTAGCCAGATTCGACCCAAGTCACGTTTTTTCCCGTGGAATGTTTTTGCTAATTAACCAGTGCACTGCATATTTACATTTTTTTACTATAAACAGTAGGGTAAAACCCCACTGCAACTTTTATTAAATAAAAAAGGGAAAGAACACAATGTCTTAAGGGCTTGAGGTAAGCCCAGAAAAGAGAAAGAAGAGAAAGAGGAGAAAGAAGAGAGAAAAAGAAGAACTAAAAAAGAAGAACTAAAAAAGAAGAAGAAAAAAGAGAGAGAAACTATCAAAAAAATCTATACTACCCCTATAACTACAAGATGGACTCTAACCAAGCTGAAAATTGTGGCAGTAACTTATTCTTCATCCTGAATTTCAATAACTTGAGCTCTTCCAAATAGATGTGTTTCCAACCCTGAAAAGAGGGATTGATATGTTCAAAGATCTTGTTGTTACTAGATATCCATATAAAATTGCTAATAAAGTAATTATTCATGCATCCAAATGGAACATGTTCTATATGTAAAATGTGTAGAATTTCATCTAGTTTCATAATATGCAACTTTCATCCATGTTAAAAATGTTTAAATTGTTGTTTGCATTTTGTTTGCATAATGACATGCTAAAATGGTTTATTTCATATATAAATAACCGTAGCTCCAAATATAATAATATTTATATGTATTTAAGGTGGGAAAATGCATAGATTAACATGGTGCACTTATTCTGCATGTTTAACAATTCTAAAATTGTGTATAGGGAAGAAGAGTACCATAACCAAAATTTGCACATGGGGATTTTCCGGATTTTTTGTTTGTTATATCCGGCCCCATTTAAATTGCTTAGATAGTATAGTTTTGTTATTCTTAACCTCTTGTCATGTTAACCAACATTTAATATCGATGTGTACCTAAACAAGAGCGAACTAAATAACTCGAATGTGGTGTTTCGTCAATATGCAACTCGTTGCATATTGAGCACCACTTAATTTGTAGCATTGTTTGTTGCACTTTGCCATGCCATGCCTCATTAAACCGGACATGCATCATACTTGATTTTGCATCATGTCATGTTTATGTGATGGTTGTTTACCATGTTGTTTGCCTCTTTCCAGTTGTGCTACTTCTCGATAGTTCTCGATATCATTGCGATTGTGAGGATCCGTTCGACTACGTTGGTTCGTCTTCTTCATGGATTCGATCTTCTTCCTAGCGGGATTTCAGGCAAGATGACTATCACCTTGGATCTCACTACTATCTTTGCTATGATAGTTGTCTCGATGCTAGCACTATGTCGCGCTACCTACCACTTGTTTATCAAGCCTCCCAAATTGCCATGATAGCCTCTAACCTTTCCACCCTTCCTACCAAACCGTTGTTTGGCTATGTTACCGCTTTGCTTAGCCCCTCTTATAGCGTTGCTAGTTGCAGGTTGTTCCATGTTGGGACATGGATATCATGGATATCTTGGGATATCACAATATCTCTTATTTAATTAATGCATTTATATACTTGGTAAAGGGTAGAAGGCTCGGCCTTTTGCCTGGTGTTTTGTTCCACTCTTGTCGCCCTAGTTTCCGTCATACCAGTGTTATGTTCCTTGATTTTGTGTCCCTGACACAGTGAGGGTTTATGTGCCCCTCTTGACAGTCTGCTTTGAATAAAACTCTTCCAGCAAGGCCCAACATTGGTTTTACCATTTGCCTAATAACAACTAAAACTTGCATAGGGACTTGCCGACCCCCGTGGACTTAATCAAACTAGGCCAGTGCTCCTCATGATAGTTGGTCCAAACCGGGCAGACTACGGGGCCGCCTCGGGGAAACTTGAGGTATTTGGTATATACCTATAGGCTGACCCATCCGGTGTACCATGAGAACGAGACCGCGCAACTCCTATCAGGCTAGGTCGGTGCACTGGGAGGTCTTGTTGGACTAGTTTTACCATTGTCGGAATATCTCGTGCACCGGGATTTCGAGTCTGATCGGAGGGTCCCGCGATGGAGGATTGTCTCCGCGGATCTTGAGCTTGTCATGGGCTAAGTTGGGACACCCCTACAGGGTTTAAACTTTCGAGAGTCGTGCCCACGGTTATGTGGCAGATGGGAATTTGTTAATATCCGGTTGTAGTGAACTTGAAGTAAACTCAATTTAAATACACCAACCGCGTGTGTAACCATGATTGTCTCCTTTCGGGGAAGTTCGAGAGGATAACACGGTCGGGTTATGTTTGAACGTAAGTAGTTCAGGATCACTTTTTGATCATTACTAGATCGCGACCGTTGCATAGTTTCTCATCTTACTCTTGTAATCGTAAGTTAGCCACCATACAATGCTTAGCGGCTTGTTGCAACCTCACCACTTATCCTTTCCATACCCATTAAGCTTTGCTAGACTTGATACCCATGGTAATGGGATTGCTGAGTCCTCGTGGATCACAGTTTACTACAACAACAGTTGCACGTACAGGTAATGTGATGACCTGACGTGAGAGCGATGCTTGATTGCTTTTGGAGTTCTTCTTCTTCTTCGATTAAGGTATTAGGTTCTGGGTCGGGGAGCCTGGGATTAGTAGGGTGGACGTCGTTCTTCTTTTTCATTTGATCTCATCTGTAGTCAGATCCTGCTCTTCTCTATGATGATTGCTATGTATTGATGATTTGTTGTATTCATGATGTAGCTTGTGGCGAGTGTAAGCCTTTATCTTGTATTCTCATCTATTCAGTACATGGTATGTTGTAATGATATCCACCTTGCTATGCGCTCGAAATGCGGTTGTGCCCCATTCATGAATTCATCACATGATTGGGATAGAATCGCATCTTGGGTGCTACAAGTTGGTATCAGAGCCTTACCGACCTGAGGAGCCCTCTTGATTGATCGAACCGCTGACGTTGTTGAGTCTAGAACAAAAATGTTTTGAGTCTTAGGATTATATATATCAGAAAGTAGGATTCTTTTTACTCCTTATCCCCTTCGTCGCTCTGGTGAGGACTCCTGATGTTCATGTTTTGACTTTCCTCTCCTCATTTTCACTAAAAATAGGATCACGCGGGTATCTTGGGATCGATCCGATATTCTTGTGACGAGAACATTGTTCTTGCTGCCTCCTGACATTTAGTGGTTGTGGCAGTGTCCCAAGGAGTTGAGCTCCGACGTGTTGTCATCGCAGTTATATCGTTGCAGTTCTGGAATACCTGAGTTTGCCGACATCGAGAATCTCTTTTATGCAGTTAGTGGTGAGATAACCTCGACGCACCCAGTACTAGGGAGGGAGTTCGGGAGTATTGCCACAGCTCGTATAACAGATGCTTTTCGAAGGTTTAGGTACACGATTTCCGAAGTTTTCTTGGTTATGTGTCCACAGATGGATACAGTTGGAGCGTAGGGCTTGTTAGTTGTGAGATATATTTGTGCCTCCCTATATACCCAACACCAGAGTGCATAACCAGAAAGTTTCGGGAGTTTTTAGGTGGGAATACAAGTATCACGTAGGAATTCTTTCCAATAGACACATGATACGATATGGGGTCTATCATACGTTTGTTTCGGCTTATTCCACAAGCCAATCCATTGTTTTGTTTTGAGTTGTGGTATTCGAGTTGCTTCGAAGTCAAGTGATGATTCCATACCTTTTCCTAAGCGGTGTTCTCATATTTCTATGGGAGTGCTAATCCTTCTTGATCATCGAGATTGTCATGTCAATTCTTCTCATCCGGTGTGCTTCTCTTCAAGTTAATCCTATCCTTTCAATATTTGCTAGATCATTTCTTAGTTCTTCGCAACGTTTTTTGTTTCATCCGTCCCAAGTTGCCTTTGTTCTCCACCCTCCCACCCTTTTTTTCAAGGATCCAGATTTCTTAATCATGTATCCTTTTATTTGTGAGAAGCCTCTTCATTCTTTTCCTTCAATGCTCTTACCCGGTTATTCCTCGTGAAGATGCTCAGGAGCTATAAGTGCATCATTCTTCGTTCTCTTTTCTTCTCCCGTGGACATAATTCAAGCTTTGATGTTGATCATCTCTCTTCCTTTTGCTTCACATATTTTCCCATGTTGCAATTTCTTATCCAAGACTCTCTTGTTTATTCAACTTTCCCTATTTTTTCTCTGGGGTGTAGAAGATATTTAAGAAGATTCATGTTTCCATTCTTAATCCGTTCAAGCTATTTGGAGGTTGTTATCTCATTAAAGCCATTTAATTCAATCGGTGCATTATCTTGTTAAAAATCGTTCAATGGTGTATCTTTGAGTGGGCCCTAACCCACAGGCCCTTTCCCAGGATCTTACCTAACTCTTCTAATTCTTTTCCAGAGTTATTCTCAAATTCATTTCTACTTTTGACCTAACCCAGTATTCTTTTTATTGGGAATATTCCTCTTTCTATTAAATGAATAACCTTTTAAACCCTAGGTTGTGAAGCAACCTATATTTCTGTCACTCCCAAAAATCCCAAATAAATATCATAATATGCTTGGGTCATATCTTGCTCAAATATGGCAAAACATTTCATTGCCATGTTCAAAAATCATCCTCCAATAATTCACTTCCTATTCTGCCTTAAATGGCACATTGTGAAGGAAGTGCTATTTATCTTTGCTTAATTGATTCCAAATTGTTGTACATCTTTTCATGTCCATATAATTGCCCCATGCCAAAATTCAACTCAATTTTCTTAGTAAATATTCCTGAGCAATTTTTCGAAGTTCCTGTCTAAGGGAAGTGGTTGTGCAGGAAGTACAAGCTAGGCATATCCAAATAAGTTAAAATTTTGCAAGATCCTTCATATTATCAAATCATGACTCTCCACCAAATTTGGGCTCATTTAACTCATCTATGTGAGCCTAGCTCCAAATCTTGGTTTCTGGTCAGATTTTCATGTTGTGAAGCAACTATAATTTATATTGCTTCATTTAAGTTGACCATTTTCCAGGGCATTCTCCTATCCATAGCAACTCTCTCCACAAATTTTTGGCTAAATCCATTAATCCATTTGCCCTGTGCAAGTTTTCCAAAATTCTATCCAGAGAGATGCATTGTGAAGCAATTGCTATTTTGGTTCATCCAAATGGCATGAAACTTTTTTAGCATCCTCATACCTTCGAATAATTGGGCCATGCCCAATTTCAGCTCAAATTGCCTCTTCAAGCTATACAAAATATCTGATTTTAACTCCACGCGTGTAAACCACAACAAGTTACAAACACCTTCCTGTTGATTTACTTTGGTGCTAGGCGCAAATCTCTTCTTTGCCCCTGGACCCAATTCTTTCTTCAGTTGGACTAAGTGCACTAAGGTCTATTCCCTGGACATGGTCGGCTCGGTCAGAACGAGCTATTTGCTCCAGTGCGCATGGTGATCATGCTGGCGTCACGCACCTTGCAAGCTCTGGCTCGGTCCGGCCACTGTGCTCGTCTCCTCCATCCTCGTCTTGACCTCCATTCATGTATAGTAGCTGCCCCGTGATCTCCTGCGTCGCTGCATCATCATGGTTCGCCATAAATACCCCGCTAGAGCCGTGCCCGTGCCGCGCCCAGTCACTGCCTACCATTAAAGCTTGGTCCGAAGCTTGTCCGTGAGCTCTAGAGCCCTCCCCGCGGGTATATAAGAGTACCCCAAGGTCCCCCGCTCCTCACTTACTCCCTCCCTCGCCTCATTTGGTCACCAGAATCGCCCAATATCGCCGTTCCCTCCTCGGACCACCGTGACCTCACCGGAGTTCGTCTCGGTTCCGACCTTCTCGGGCCTCCTCTCCTCCTCCCGAGCTGTCCACCAGAGCCTCCTCATCCCCGCGGTTCGCCCCACCACCTCGCCCCTCGCGCGGAGTCCACTCTGGCCGCTGCCCCACAAGTCAGGCCGCCACCCGTCTCTCTGCACCACTCCACCTCGAGTTGTCCCGAGCTCCTCCTCCCTGTCGGACCTCACCACCTTCCTCCTCGTGCTCCGCTGAGTCGCCCCACCCTATCACCCCTCGCTGGAGCGCCCTGCATCACCAGAGATCATCACCACCGCCGCCTCTTTGTCCGCCTCCGTCGCCGCGGCCTCCCCTCCTCTCCTATCCACCCCGGCGCCAGCCAATCCTCTGAACGGGTGCGGCTCGGCCCTACCGTCTCGTCGGTGCCCTCAGCCGGGCGGGAGATCGCCGGAGCAGCCCGCCCCGTGGCCGGCAGCTGGCCCCCTCCCCTGCCTCCTCTCTCTATCACGGGGGAGCATCGAGGAGGAAGACGATGCCCAGCTGGCCCCTCCCCTGGCCGCGTGGGACCCGCCTGTAAGTGGCCCAAGGCCCAAGTCCACGTGGATAAGTGGAAGCGCCTTCTGGTGAGTGCGCTTTTAGTTCTCTGAAGGTGTATTTCTCTCAGTACGCTTTCATTTGCTCGAAAGCGTATTTTCTCCTTCTGTTATATAAAGTGCGTTTTCAAGTTGAGGAAGCGTATTTCTGATTTTGCGCCTCTACCTTATCCACTCAGGGACCTGTTTGCTGAAGAAGTATTCACTGATTGGTCCTTCTTCTTCCAACCTTCATAACTCCGCAACCGTAACTCTGATCGAGGTGAAACTAGCGCTCACTACTTCGTCTCGTCGAGCTCTCTCTTTTGGTAACATTTCCAATAGGTGTTCTCATAGTGAAAATGATCATTTTGCCGTTGCCTCAAATCAGCCCCCTCCAAGAGAGAACCGTCCGGCGTTTCGTTCTGCGGCTTCACCGCACATCCTCCCAGAGTCTCCGTCACCCCTAGGCAAGCCACAACAACCACTTGCATGATAGTCATGCAGTAGACATGGTTTTCAACTTGAATATTTAATAAATGTTTGATTGTTATCATTGTTCGGTGATGCTTATACATATGTGTTCCCTTTCATGCTATGCTCTTCTGCATCTTGTTATCTTGCACTTATTACTGGTATTATTGTTATATGTCATGCTTGATAGTAGTAGCAGTGTGTTCTTTCTGATATATGTTTACGATCTGTTACCTGGTGCCGTAGCTATGTATGTTACTATGTATTCCGTTGGGTATAAGATTACTTGGTAGTATTTTGGATGAGTTCTTGCATGTTATTTATTTATGATGCTAGTGGTCATGATATTCTCATGTTTAATGTTATCCTCGTCAGTTTACCATGCTCATTTGGTTAATGTTTCATTATGGTTATGCTCGATGATTATCTTGCAGTTCCCTGCTTATGTTGATCCATTCTCATGCATTGTAGTTGCATCATGCTATTTTAATATGGCTCATCTTATTGCATTCAAGTTTAACCAGACTTAATTGAACTTGAACAACTGTTGGCTGAGTCATGGTGCCACCATATCAAGATGACCAGTGCAACCACACTTGCCTTTATGGGAAGGTCCTAACTGGGTCTATTGTCGTGCCTCTCGCCGGTGCCTCCAAGGAGGGAAGGTTATGGGCGTGCGCTACCCTGATCAGGTAAGCGGACATAAGCCTTGTGTGCCCGTAGTTGTTAGGCGCCTTTTTGTCCCCGTTTGGCACCGTTTATGTTTTGCCACGACAGTGGCCGTTTTCCACGACGGTGGCCGTTGATGGCTTTGGTAGGCACGGGGCCACCCAGGACTGAACCCCAAGGGGGTGTTGGTCGGAGTGGCCGAGAGAGTGTCATGGCAGTAGGACGGTTTTGTCGGAACATTGTTGGTCCACCCGAATGGGAGTGCGATGCCATGGGTTCCGTGGTGTGGGTATAGTGTACTAACCTCTACAGAGTGTGTATTAAATCTATCGATAGCCACGCCCGTAGATAAGGGCCCAGTTCGTGTCGGTCACACTATGGGTCAACAGTAATAATAATAGTGTGCTTAATAACAACCCTGGTTCGATGATGATAAAGAGATTGGTTGTGATCATGAGATGATCACCATGGTATCGAGGATACCGAGTTGATGGATATTTGTGGTGTTATGCAAGAGTCAAGGGTGAAGATCAAGCTCCTTGTGGTCATGGAATGATTACTACGGTATTGTTAATACCAAGCTTGATTGGATCCTAAGATGATCGTGTGATGTCCGTGTTGGTTACGAGGTAACCCAAACAGAGTAAGTTGGTGCATAATAATGTCATCGTGTTGCATGTAGTATCATCATGTTCATATGTTCTTGCCATGCTAAAGTTGTATCATGTCCAGTTGTGCATGCCATGTTGTTCTGTTAGTATCATGCTCATGATTGATTTAACCTGCTAATATCATGATGTTGTTTGTCTTGGCTTCTTTTGGTTATTGTGAGCTTACAAGTACATTCAATGTACTAACCTGGCATGTCATGCCAGTTTACAGGTCATGCCTGGATTGCTTGCTTGTTTGGTGTGGTTCTTGTGTTCGCGAGCTAGGATAAACGTTCCAGACAGAGTCCCTGCGGATTGGAGTCCATCATCGATGTTCGCTCTTCCGCTGCCAGTAGTTGTTCCGCTGCCTCGAGTTGTTATGCTGCTTGCATAGAGCAACTGTGGCTGGTGTAGTGTCACTGTGCTGATGTTATTCATTGTAATATCGGGAACCTTGTATGCATATTCGCATTGTAATAGAGAGCTGGTTTGTTCTATGCTAGGCAGTGTCGTATTCCAGAAGACTTCACCTCGATCTCTGGGCTGGAATATGGGGCGATCCGGTTTCTCTGAGCCGAGGTGCCACAGGCTTGGTATCAGAGTAGGTCTGGCTGTAGAGCGTCCTAGTCCACTGGAACGTTAGAAAATGGTAGTATAGGGTCTGATTGTTACCCTTGCTTGCTGCATTTGGTTGTTGCATTTGTTTGCTGCATATAGTCTTATTTCGGTTACCCCTAACCCATGTTTCATGCATAGATGGCGGTCAACTTCCATGGGTTCAGTGCCATCCCCAGAGCTCCCGGTGCTGTTCCCATTGAGTTCAGTCCCACTCGTGCACCTCTCAGCTTTGCCACCCTCCTTGGCAATATGTGGCGCAGTATTTATCCCCTCGGAGATCCACCCCAGTATCAAGTATTCCAGTGTTCTGCCGGGGGAAGAATTCAGGATTATGTTGCTCATGTTCATCTATTAGCCCCGATTCCAGTCGGTAAGCGCACCTACAGTTTCCACGGTGGTTACGGCGCTTCTCCCGAGCGTTCCGTTCAGCTTGCAGCAATGGCTAGAATCACCTGTCTTCATCATCAAGAGAGCATGGTGCAAGAGAACCGTGCTTATCAATATTATCCCACCATCGTCGAGAATCCTAGGCGGATCCAATTTCCCTCTATCAACCCTCAAGATGACCCGCCTATCCTCGCCATGTCTCATTACATGACGGCCGAGTGTCTTCTTATTTCTGAGTTAGTCCGAGACGCCATTCGAGCCAGGAGATTGCTTGTTGTCGCTTTACCTCAGTCTCCGCCAGCTTCTCCAAATATTCCGCCTCATCCATCCGGAGTTTCATAGTCAGTAGTTCCACTCGCTACTCCCTTAGCTTCCTCGTCAGTGCACGAGCGTTTGCTCAAGCATAGGGTGTAGTCCTTTGTGTAGTACTTGTGCATCTGTTGTAGTATCATGCTTGTGTGTGCCTGCGTGGATCAGCTTTGTAGCTTGTTTGTTGTGTGCTTTGTTGCAATAAATCGCTTTCTCGTGCTTCTTTGTTTTGAATCCTCGGTGTTACCCCCTTATGGAAATTACTCCTCGACCCACACCGGATCAGAAGAAGCCGTAAGCAGTACAGATATACCCCAAGGAATTCAGTTAAAAGCAATGAGGTTTTCAGCCGACAACATTGTATTGCAGACATCTGTCTTGATACAAATTGTATTCTGATCAAACTTTCAGTAACAAGTATCCATGAGAGATACCCCTTTATCATAGAAATGATTAAATTAGCAAGAGAACAAAATTGGATCAACGGTACATTTCAAGTCAAAGGTATGGTCTATGCACAATGATTGAATCTGCCATAAGTCAAATTTAAAACATTGCGACACCCAGAAGAAGTCCAAACGCGCAATGAATTCAACAAGGACAGTCAGACAATTCTTGTCATACAAATAATCAACTGTCGGACTGACAAAAAAATATATGACATTCCATTCACCACGAAAATCAGTCCCATCCTTCTCCACAATTTATTAGCGAAGTGTACAAAGACAAGGTTCCCAGTCTGCCTCGGTAGAGTATGAATGGATTCCCATGCAAGATATTCAGTCTTCTTAATAAAATACTACAAAAGCTTCTGGCACAAGGTACTGAGTCTTCCCTAGCAAGTCTTTAAGGGGGGAAGCTTATGAGGTATGGTACCCCGTTTTCCTCAATAAGATATCCGCCGAAGGCTTCGAGCACAAGCCATCCAGTCTTCCTCAGCACGATACCCCGGTGGTTTCCAAACGCAAGTTGCCCAGTCTTCTTCTGTACGATACTAGTACAAGACATTAAATTATGAATTGTTAGCATATGGTAGTGTTTTCAAAGTGGCAGATCTGCAACAGTTTGGTCTGAATCAAGAATCAGTCAGAACAAAGGTATGCCTCGAGAATCAGATATTTGTTCATACAATGAGTAGGCTGCCAAGTCCATGCAAGTCCCTCACACAAGTAAGAATTCACGGCACGCATCCGACAACCTCACCGGTTATTCAAGAGACAAAAGCTAGTGGGTGATGCAATAATCGACAAGTCTTGAAGGAAAGACAACAATAAGGCAATAGTCTTGGCAGTGATTATCAAGATCAGCCCTGCACATCCAACAAGGCGATGTTATTAACCCTGGCATTGTCCGTCATAATCAACAACAATATTAAGATCTGTATAACCACACGTGAGCCGAATAAATATAATATACCGAGGCTCAAAACATGAACCAGACCAAGGTATGATTGCAAGATATTGTACATGACAGTATTCAGGGCCACGAAAATAATCAAGGATATATAAGGCCCCTCCCTTTTAGTCAAAGATCCAGATAGAGAAAATAATAATGAAGGAGCAAGACCGACAACACAGGTATGTCGGTTATTATGTGAAAAATGTGGATGCACAAGACAGTTTTATTCCACAGCAAACCCAAGTGAAGATACGCCTTAGAGGTCTACTCCATTCTAGTAAGGACCTCATGGCAAGGCAACCAGCTCAGTCCACAGTATGCTCAAAATTGTTAGCATTAAATGCCCGAGTCTATCAAGTCCAAACCCAGGACAGCTCAATATCTTGACCTCAACACCCGTGATAGAGCATCGCATAGACTGTTATTCCCATGGAGATACCGGCAAAAATGAAGAATCAGTGTGGGAACACATACTTTGAGGATTGTTATCTCTCACATATGGGAAGCAATTAAAGAATAGCTTGTGTGAATGGGATTCTTTGCCAAGATCACCGCCAGTCAAGTCAGCAAATGTTATCATCAGGAGATGGTGCATTTTTCCTATCAGACACGGAAAGCGATAGTCAAACCTTTGGTACAACTTTGGATGATCAAGACTGTGAAGCTAGTCAAGATAAGTCAGAAACTCCTTCAAGATGTCAGAATCCGTTAGCAAAACAGGTATGATCCACCTCACTATTTTGAACCCAAAAGGCATCCATATATTCAAGGAACCCGATGTCTAGATAGAAGAGATTCTTTGTTCCACGGGAAGATGTGTTCCCAAACTCTGTGGAATATTCTCGGTACTCGATACGTGAATAACATTTCCAGCAAGGATCAATATTGAGAAGGACACGTATGTCAGAAGATCTTTCGGACCCTAGCTCAGCCAACAGATATGAAAGAAAATTTGAGTCAGGAACATATGAGGTAAGTCCTGTCAAAGTGTCAGATATGCTGCAGCAAACCACCCCAGATCAAGACCGTCAGTCAGACCCAATTAAGTTGAAATATTATATGAGAATGAACAAAAGAAACCCGAGTTGGAAACAGTTTCTTCAGGTCAGAAAAATTATTTAACCCCGAGCAACCCAAATCTCGAGGACGAGATTTCTTTAAGGGGGGAAGGTTTGTAACAGCCTGGATTTTTGCCCTTTTCTTTTTCCTTTGATTTTCTTGGATTTCCTGATTTGATTTGCTTTTCCATGGCTATGTGGTTCTGGAACATGGGAAGATAATGTCTTCTTAGGTTTATAGTGGCTTGTCAACCTCATCATCATCCCAAGATCATGTCATTCCATCCTTGACCTAACCCAATATTCTTTTTATTGGGAATATTCCTTTTTCTATTAAAGGAATAACCCTTTAAACCCTAGGTTGTGAAGCAACCTATATTTCTGACACTCCCTAAAATCCCAAATAAATATCATGATATGTTTGGGGTCATATCTTGCTCAAATATGGCAAAACATTTCATTGCCATGTTCAAAAATCATCCTCCAATAATTCTTTTCCTATTCTGCCTTAAATGGCACCTTGTGAAGGAAGTGCTATTCATCTTTGCTTAATTGATTCCAAACTTGTTGTACATCGTTTCCTGTCCATATAATTGCCCCATGCCAAAATTCAACTCAATTTCCTTAGTAAATATTCCTGAGCAATTTTTCAAAGTTCTTGTCTGAGGGAAGTGGTTGTGAAGGAAGTACAAGCTAGGCATATCCAATTGAGTTAAAATTTGGCAAGATCCTTCATATTATCAAATCATGACTCTCCACCAAATTTGAGCTCATGTAACTCATCTATGTGAGCCTAGCTCCAGATCTTGGTTTCTGGTCAGATTTTCAGGTTGTGAAGCAACTATAATTTATATTGATTCATTTAAGCTGAAAATTTTCCAGAGCATTCTCCTATCCATATCAACTCTCTCCACCAATTATTGGCTAAATCCATTAATCCATTTGCCCTATGCAATTTTTTCCAAATTATGTCCAGAGAGATGCATTGTGAAGCAAGTGCTATTTTAGTTCATCCAAATGGCCTGAAACTTTGTAAGCATCCTCATACCTTCAAATAATTGGGTCATGCCCAATTTCAGCTCAACTTGCCTCTTCATGTGAGTGCATCATCCAAATCTCTAATTCTGGCCATTATAGTGCTTTCTACAGCAAGTACTCTCTAAACCCCTCCTCTTAAGTTCATTTTTGGTAATCAGCATCACCCTAGTGATTGATCAAGCTGTACAAAATATATGATTCTAACTCCACGCGTGTAAACCACAGCAAGTTACAAACACCTTCTTGTTGATTTACTTTGGCGCTAGGTGCAAATCTCTTCTTTGCCCTTGGACCCAATTCTTTCTTCAGTTGGACTAAGGGCACTAAGGTCTATTCACTGGACATGGTCGGCTCGGTCAGAATGAGCTATTTTCTCCAGTGCACGTGGTGATCAGGTTGGCGTCACGCACATTGCAAGCTCTGGCTCGGTCCGGCCACTGTGCTCGTCTCGTCCCTCCTCGTCTCGACCTCCATTCATGTCTAGTAGCTGCCCCGTGAGCTCCTGCGTCGCTGCCTCGTCATGGTTCACCATAAATACGCCGCTAGAGCCGTGCCCGTGCCGCGCCCAGCCACTGCCCGCCATTAAAGTTTGGTCGGGAGCCCGTCTGTGAGCTCTAGAGCCCTCCCCGTGGCTATTTAAGAGTCTACTGAGGTCCCCCGCTCCTCACTCACTCCCTCCCTCGCCTCATTTGGTCACCAGAATCGCCTAATCTCGTTGTTCCCTCCTCGGACCACCGTGACCTCACCAGAGTTCGTCTCGGTTCCGACCTCCACGGGCCTCCTCTCCTCCTCCCGAGCTGTCCACCAGAGCCTCCTCCTCCCCGCGGTTCGCCCCACCACCTCGCCCCTTGCCGGAGTCCACTCTGGCCGCTGCCCCGCAAGTCAGGCCGCCGCCCGCCTCTCTACACCACTCCACCTCGAGCTGTCCCAAGCTCCTCATCCCTGTCCGACCTCACCACCGTCCTCTACGTGCTCTACTGAGTCGCCCCACCCCATCACCCCTTGCTGGAGCGCCCTGCATCACCAGAGATCACCACCGCCGCCTCTTTGTCTGCCTCCGTCGCTGCACCCTCCCCTCCTCTCCACTCCACCCCAGTGCCGGCTGATCCTCTGAATGGGTGTGGCTCAGGCCTGCCACCTCGCTGGTGCCCTCAGCCGGGCGGGAGACGGCCGGAGCAGCCCGCCCCGTCGCCGGCAGCTGGCCCCCTCCCCTGCCTCCTCTGTCTCGCACGGGGGAGCAGCGAGGAGGAAGACCATGCCCAGCTGGCCCCTCCCCTGACCGCGTGGGACCCGCCTGTAAGTGGCCCAAGGCCCAGGTCCATGTGGATAAGTGGAAGCGCCTTCTGGTGGGTGCGCTTTTAGTTCTCTAAAGGCGTATTTCTCTCAGTACGCTTCCATTTGCTCGAAAGCGTATTTCCCACTTCTGTTATCTAAAGTTTGTTTTCCAGTTCAGGAAGCATATTTCTGATTTTGCGCCTCTACCTTATCCACTCAGGGACCTGTTTGCTAAAGAAATATTCACATATTGGTCCTTCTTCTTCCAACCTTCATAACTCAGCAACCGTAACTCCGACCGAGGTGAAACCAGCGCTCACTTCTTCATCTCGTTGAGCTCTATCTTTTGGTTACATTTTCACTAGGTGGTCTCATAGTGAAAATGGCCATTTTTCCGTTGCCTCAAATCAAACCCTCTGAGAGAGAACCGTCCGGCATTTTGTTCCGCGGCTTCACCGCACTTCTTCCCGCAGTCTCCGTCACCCCCAGGAGAGCCAAAACAACCACTTGCATGACAGTTATGCAGTAGCCATGGTTTTCAACTTGAATATTTAATAAATGTTTGCTTGTTATCATTGTTCGGTGATGCTTATACATATGTGTTCCCTTTCATGCTATGCTCTTCTGCATCTTGTTATCTTGCACTTATTACTGGTATTATTGTTATATGTCATGCTTGATAGTAGTAGCAGTGTGTTCTTTCTGATACATGTTTACAATCTGTTACCTGGTGCAGTAGCTATGTATGTTACTATGTATTCCGTTGGGTATATGCTTACTTGGTAGTATTTTGGATGAGTTCTTGCATGTTATTTATTTATGATGCTAGTGGTCATGATATTCTCATGTTTAATGTTATGCTCGTTAGTTTACCATGCTCATTTGGTTAATGTTTCAAAATGGTTATGCTCGATGATTATGTTGCACTTCCCTGCTTATGTTGATCCATACTCATGCATTGTAGTTGCATCATGTTATTTTAATATGGCTCAGCTTATTGCATTCAAGTTTAACCGGACTTAATTGAACTTGAACAACCGTTGGCTGAGTCATGGTGCCACCATATCAAGCTGACCAGTGCAACCACACTTGCCTTTATGGGAAGGTCCTAACTGGGTCTATTGTCGTCCCTCTCGCCGGTGCCTCCAACGAGGGAAGGTTATGGGCGCGCGCTACCCTGATCAGGTAGGCGGACATAAGCTTTGTGTGCCCGTAGTTGTTAGGCACCTTTTTGTCCCCGTTTGTGACCGTTTATGCTTTTCCACGACGGTGGTCGTTGATGCCTTTGGTAGGCACGGGGCCACCCAGTACTGAAACCCAAGGGGGTGTTGGTCGGAGTGGCCGAGAGAGTGTCATGGCAGTAGGACGGTTTTGTCGGAACGCCGTTGGTCCACTCGAATGGGAGTGCGAGGCAATGGGTTCCGTGGTGTGGGTATAGTGTACTAACCTCTACAGATTGTGTATTAAATATATCGATAGCCGCGCCCGCGGATAAGGGCCCAGTTCGTGTCGGTCACACTATGGGTCAACTGTAATAATAATGTGCTTAATAACAACCCTGGTTCGATGATGTGAAAGAGATTGGTTGTGATCGTGAGATGATCACCGTGGTATCGAGGATACCAAGTTTATGGATATTTGTGGTGTTATGCAAGAGTCAAGGGTGAAGATCAATGTCACACCCTCGATGCGACTATATCTCCCACGTGTCGAGGCACGACTTAGAGGCATAATCACATTGAAGGCATATGTCGCAAATTAGGCAATCTTCACAACATCCCATGTAATATAAATAATAAAGGGGAGATAACATAGTTGGCTTACACTCGCCACGTCAATCAAGTACATAAATAACATTACATCATCCAAACACTCATGGCCCGACTACGGCGCCAAAATAAAAGATAACCCAACATGCGACAACGGTCCCAATCACCCCCAACTGGGCACCACTACTGATCATCGGGAAAGGAAACATAGTAACGTTGAGAGTCTTCGTCGAACTCCCACTTGAGCTCATACGCGTCTGCTGGAGCGGAATCATCAGGCCCTGCATCTGGTGTAATAGTAATCTGTGAGCCACAGGGACTCAGCAATCTCGCACCCTCGCGATCAAGACTATTTAAGCTTATAGGTAAAGGCAAGGTGAAAAAAAATATGTGGAGCTGCAGCTAGCGACTAGCAAAATATGGTGGCTAACTTGTTCGCAAAAGAGAGCGAGAAGAGGAGGCAAAGCGCGAGCGAGAAACTAGAGAACAACCTGCGCAAACATTACTCCAACACCGTGTCCACTTCCCGGACTCCGCCCAGAAGAGGCCATCACGGTAACACACTCAGTTGATTCATTTTAATTAAGCTAAGGTTCAAGTTATCTACAACCGGACATTAACAAATTCCCATCTGCCCATAACCGCGGGCACGGCTTTCGAAAGTTCAAATCCCTGCAGGGGAGTCCCAACTTAGCCCATGACAAGCTCTCACGGTCAACGAAGGAATAGACCTCCTCCCAAGACGTTCCGATCAGACTCGGTATCTCGGTTATTCAAGACACTTCGACAGGTTAAAACAAGACCAGCAACACCGCCCGAATGTGCCGACAAATCGCGATAGGAGCTGCACATATCTCGTTCTCAGGGCACACTCAGATGAGACAACCTACGAGTAAAACCAAACCTCAAGTTGCCCTGAGGTGGCCCCGCAGTCTACTCGGTCGGACCAACACTCAGAGGAGCACTGGCCCGGGGGGGTTAAATAAGATGACCCTTGGGCTCCGGAAACCCAAGGGAAAAAGAGGCTAGGTGGCGAATGGTAAAACCAAGGTTGGGCATTGCTGGAAAAGCTTTAATCAAGGCGAACTATCAAGGGGTTCCCATTATAACCCAACCGCGTAAGGAACGCATAATCCGGGAACATAACACCGATATGACGGAAACTAGGGCGGCAAGAGTGGAACAAAACACTAGGCGAGAGGCCGAGCCTTCCACCCTTTACCAAGTATATAGATGCATTAAGATAACATAGCAGTATAATGATATCCCAACAAGTGAATAAATGTTCCAACAAGGAACGGCCTCCAATCTTCACCTGCAACTAGCAACGCTATAAGAGGGGCTGAGCAAAGCGGTAACATAGCCAATCAACGGTTTGCTAGGACAATGGTGGGTTAGAGGTTTGACATGGAAATTTTGGGAGGCTTGAAAGTAATTGGTAGGCATCGTAGCATTAGCATAGCAAAAGAGCGAGCAAACTAGCATAGCAAAGATAGTAGTGATTTCGAGGGTATGATCATCTTGCCTGCACAATTGTCAGAGTTGATTGGATCCTCGAAAGCAAACTCAACGGGCTCCTCGATAGCGAACTCGTCTCCCGGCTCTACCCAAACAAGACAAACATGCAACAAGGACACAATCAACCACGTGCAAGGACAAACAATATGATGCAATGATGATATGCTATGCGGGATGCGATGCGGGATGCAAAATGCAAGATGTGAAAGGAAATGCAAGAACCTGGCCTCAACTTGGAAATCCAAGTGTGCCACTGGAAATATGAGATGAAATCGCTTGAAAACGATATAAAGAACGCCGGAATCGGAGTTACGGTTTGGAAATGGCAAGCGATTCAAATATGACACCGGTCTGCGATTTACAGCAAGTAGCCATCTAAATGCAACGAGATGAACATGCTACAGCACCCAAACATGACAACAAAATACATGGCAGGGATGCGTACAAGATGCTTAACAAAAGTCTAGCACTGAGCTACGGCCAATTCATCCATTAACAGGTTCAAACAAGCATGGCAAAAATGCATATGGCAAACAGATCTCAGACTTGGTGAAATTAACACTTGTCTGGAATTTCAGATCAGGTAGCACTCTTCGGAGAAACAAAACTACATGCTACAGGACCTGAACATGGCAAAGTAAAACATGGCATGGAGCTACTCAAAAAGCTTAACAAAAGTCCCTTAGTGACCTTGAGCCAAAAGGGATCAGAAAATATACTAACAAGCACGTGAACATCGCAAAAACATAATCAGTTTTCAGACTTGGTGAAAACTGGCACATGCTGAAACAGATATCAAGTAGGCATGTTCACGAGCTCGATGCACTCACTACGGTGCAAGTCATGACAAGACAAGCATACATACATCAAGAAGGCACAAAATGCAAGCTATACATGGCAAGAACAATAACATAGCATGCACAGATCAACTACAACATCATCGGCAAAATTGCAAACAAGTTGACAATCTGCCCAGATTCACAAAGTAGCAAAAGTAGAGCTCGATTGACTCAAGCTAGGGTGCTCCATAATTGCAAACAAAGGCATGGATGGATAGAGCACTACAAGATTAATAAAACTCCCTTACTGATCATCCTCAAAAGAGGCACGGATCACTAGGAAACAACATGAACATATGGCAATATGAGATAAACAGATCAAGGACTTAGTGGAAATGCTAAGTCCCTGAAAACAGAATTACCGAGTGCCTCACTTTGCAAGCTTGCACTAGTCACCACACTCATCAAAAAAATACGTGGGTTGCACCTCTGGAAAGATGACAAAACCCTTAGCAAAACATATGAAGAGCATCAGGGCATATCATGCACACATTAATCATGGCAAAAATGACAAAAAGCTAAATGGAGTAGCAGATCTGACAATTATCTCAAGTAGCCCTCTTCTAACAGCATTTCGGGCATCAAGATGAACTCAAATGAAAATGATGCAATGGAATGAAATGATGTACTCTCTGAGGTGAACATTTTGATATGCTATGTGCATGAATCGGAGCTACGGATGCAAAGTTACGGGGCTATGAACAGGAGCACTTGGATCTGGAATTTTTAGGGACTTAGACGAAAAAAATCACCCTGAGATCTAGGGTTTGACCCGGCGCGGAAATCGAGGCAGGATCCGGCGAGGGCGCCGGCTGCTCCGGCGAGGGAAGTCGAGGACGAGGGCGTCCGGCGCCGGAGCTCGGACGGCGACGAGCGGGGTCGGCGGAGGCGGCAGCTTGCGCGGCGGCGACGGCGATCCGTGGGGGTGGCGGCGGCGGAGATCCGCGGGGCGCGGCGCGAGGCGCTGGCCGGCGTCGATGGCGGCGGCGGCGGTGGTCTCGGGTGGCGGCGCGGCTGAGGAGGCGGCGGGGCGCGGCTGAGGAGGCGGCGGGCGGTAACGGGCCGCGGGGGCCGGCCTCGGGCCCTGGCGGGCCTGGCGGCACGCGGGACGGCGTTGTGGGGCGTGGGACAGGTGGCGCTCGGCGATTGGTCGGCAGTGGGCGGATCGGACGTGTCCGGCCGGGACGGACGTGTCCGGCCGGCGCGGAGAGGGAAAATTAGGGTTTCGGGGGGAGGAAGAAGAAGAAAAACGGAGGGGTCTTTAAATAGACATAGGAGGAGCTAGGAGAGTCCAAATGAGGTGCGGTTTTCGGCCACGCGATCGTGATCGAACGCTTTAGATGATGGAGCAGGTTTAGGTGGGTTTTGGGCCAAATTGAAGGGGTGTTGGGCTGCAACACACATGAGGCCTTTTCGGTCCCTCGGTTAACCGTTGGAGTATCAAACGAAGTCCAAATGGTACGAAACTTGACAGGCGGTCTACCGGTAGTAAACCAAGGCCGCTTGGCAAGTCTCGGTCCAATCCGGAAATGTTTAATCCCCACACACGAAAGAAAGGTAGAAATGACCACCGGAGGAGGATGAAGCGCCGGAATGCAAAACGGACAACGGGGAAAATGCTCGAATGCATGAGACGAACACGTATGCAAATGCAATGCACATGATGACATGATATGAGATGCATGGCAACGATAACAACACACGGAGACAAAGACCCGAACCCGAGAAAATAAAATAACTTAACGCCGGAAACAGCAAGAGTTGAAGTACAAATTGGGAAAGTTACATCCGGGGTGTTACAATCAAGCTCCTTGTGGTCATGGAATGATTAGTACGGTATTGTTAATACCAAGCTTGATTGGATCCTGAGATGATCGTGTGATTTCCGTGTTGGTTACGAGGTAACCTGAACAGAGTAAGTTGGTGCATAATAATATCATCATGTTTATATGTTCTTGCCATGCTAAAGTTGTATCATGTTCAGCTGTACATGACATGTTGTTTTGTTAGTATCATGCTCATGATTGATTTAACCTGCTAATGCCATGATGTTGTTTGTCTTGACTGCTTTTGGTTATTGTGAGCTTGCAAGTACATTCAATGTACTGACCTGGCCTGTCAGGCCAGTTTACAGGTCGTGCCTGGATTGCTTGCTTGTTTGGTGTGGTTCCTGTGTTCGCGAGCTAGGATAAATGTTCCAGCCAGAGTCCCTGCGAATTGGAGTCCATCATGGTTGTTCGTTGTTCCGCTGCCAGTAGTTGTTCGGCTACCTCGAGTTGTTATGTTGCTTGCATACAGCAACTGTGGCTGGCGTAGTGTCGCCGCGCTGATGTTATTCATTGTAATATTGGGAACCTTGTATTCATATTCGCGTAGTAATAGAGAGCTGGTTTGTTCTATGCTAAGTAGTGTCGTATTCCAGAAGACTTCACCTCGATCTCTAGGCTGGAATACGGGGCGTTCCGATTTCTCTGAGCCGGGGTGCCACATACGACTACTTTTTCCCTCAAAAAAAAGAGGTACGAGTGCTCAGTACTCCTATTGTATCAACACAAGTCCCATCTGACAATAGCGTCTATGCTACAGCTAGATCTTCTCCCTCGTTTCTCTCTTCTAATTCTAAACTCAGCCGACGCCCGGTGGGCGGGGTGGGGATTTGCCAATGGTCGGTTTTCTCAACTGCGGCCCCACCTCATAGTGAAAATATTACAACTGGAATAAAAATGCCATATACACCCTCCATTCCTAAATATAAGCCTTTTTAGATATTTCAAGTGGAATACAACATACGGATGTATGTAGACATATTTTAGAGTGTAGATTCACTCATTTTGCTCCGTATCTAGTCACATGCTGGAATCTCTAGAAAGACTTATATTTGGGAACAGAGGGAGTACTATATTAATAAAACAATAATGCCACGAGGCGATGCAGTGCTGGTTACATGAGGCAAGAAGAAGAGATGCATCCATCCACGACGTCCACCTCCTCGACTCAGGGCGCTGGCCCGCCGAACGACGGCTAAGTAGCAGTGGCTTTCGTGGCCAGGTCGACGTGCTTCTGAAAAATGGCGTCCAAATATTAAAGCCGCTAGAAGAAGGCCAACGTCTTTCTGTCTTCGCTGGCCTTGTAGTGGCCTATTTAGACGATTTGCTCGTAGACGTGGATGTGCAGGTCGACAGTTTCTTGCATGGCGAGGCGCTGCGCGGCGAGCGCGTCCTCGAGGTGCAGATTCTTCATCGCGACCTCCGGCACCTGTAGGGCCACTAGGGCTTGAAAGAGTTCATCACCATGGAGGCCGATGAGGGTGGCAGGCAATGAGGAGCCTGGGTGAGTGGGCTGGAGCAGTACGGCAAGGTCGTCCGTGCGCTTCTTGATGGAGGTGAACTTGCGGGTGCAGTTAACCATCATGTCGTCCATGCGAGAGGCGAAGCCGGCGTCGATGAGGGCTACGACGCCGACAGTCGCCAGCACCATTTGGAAACGTTGCGCGGTGCGGGGCCATAGGCCAGCGCCTTGGATGATTTGGCACAGCCGACTGTCGCTCGCGTCCATCGCCTCCATAGGTGCTTGTGGCTTCTAGTCACTTGGTCTTGGATTGGAGTGAGCAGTGTTGCGCAAAGACTAGGAGTAGATGGATTAGAGTGGTGGGGCGCCTTTATATGAGAATTCGAACTCTGTTGCATTCACATCGTGCTGGCTCTATTTCGCTTCTCCAATTAATTCCCCACGCATGTAATTAAGGATGCATCATTGACCGTTCAACATCTTGGGAACCGCTACCCTCTCCCTCCTTGGAAATGGCATTCAAGCACCTATGGAGGCGACTGCCGCTCGCGTCTATCGCGTGTCTATGGTGACTTCGTAAATTTCACCCTTCGACGACGAGGTGCCTATGGTGACTTCGTAAATTTCAAGATGATACTACTAGTATACTCAATATTGTGCACCGTGACCAAGGCGGGGAGAAAAACAAGAGAACTACGTATTTATTTATGGTGTAGATTCACTCATTTTGCTCCATATGTACTCCGTCTCGGTGTAGTCTAGTCACTTGCTGAAATCTCTAGAAAGGCAAATACTCCTTTCTGGTTTATAGGGCTGTACTAGCAATTACTACAATAGTGGGCTCACATAGCAATTTTGTCTCATGCAAGAGCCTGGCTATATGCGTCCTCCAAGGTTCGCAACTGCCACGTTCGGGTTGTGCTTGGCTCTTTGCCTCTTCGAGAAGACGAACAATGATGTTACTACTACTTCTACAGTATCGAATCCACTACTGCATGTCCATCTACCGCGTGCGGGAGGGATAGCTTGTTGTAGTACTCTATAAGGCTAGTTGTAATGGGAGAACTATCATAGGTAGTACTCCCTCCGTTCCTAAATATTTATCTTTATAGAGATTTCAACAAGTGACTACATAGGGACCAAAATGAGTGAATCTACACTCTAAAATATGTATATATACATCCGTATGTGGTAGTCCATTTGAAATATCTAAAAAGACAAATATTTAGGAACGGAGGGAGTATTATGCATGCCAACTAGGCAAATTTGATGAGGTGGCATAGAAGTAAATGAAGAAAGAGAGGGTTGAGTATCATATCATGATACCGTATCATATTAAATGTTGTGCTACTATGTGTCATGCATGCTAATAAATGAAGTCATCGATGATACTAACATATGATACTATGCACTATGGATGTGTAGTATCATACACTAGTATCATATGCATGATCCTAGTATTCCATTGCAACCAGCCTAAGAAAAAGTCTGTCCTCGTCTGTGAGCCACCACGCACATGGGAGAGGGAGAAGGCGTGTGGTAATAAAATCAAGCTTCTCCTCATTTTACGAGTTGACGCGACACATCATAGCACTGGCCCCACATGGTTGCCTCTAAACTTTGCTGAAAGACCCGCAGTGTATAATACTCCATTTGCTGCAACCTCTAACATTTACCCCACCACAAATTAAAATATATACTCCTGTCTTGACCAAATGAGCGTGCAAACTACAATCACCAGGATGACAGGTAGGGACAAAAGATTATTTTAATAAAAAAAGCAAGGAGCCGACCCCAACGATTTTAAGCTTACGGGCATGGTACACGCTATCCCAGACTACTCTACACATGAAACCGCCACACAAGCGTCCGGGCTGCGCTTGGCTCTTCGCCTCTTTGGGAAGTCGAACAATGATGGAGTACTACTGCAGTGGAGTACTACAGTATGCTTCTGGCCATCCGACATCGATTGAACTATTGCATGTCCACCGCGTGCGGGAGGAGAGCGTGTAGCGAACGAAGGCTTCTCCTACTAGTCCTGCCAGCCACCACGCTCATGGGCGAGGGAGGGACGCAGCTTCATTCACTTACTGCTCCTGCCTTTGCGTGTATGACAGGTGGGCCCAATAGGTGGGTGGGCCACCTGTCATGCAGCCAAAGGCAGGTGCGCGAGGGAGAGGGCGTTGTAGTAATCAAACTTCTCAGTCTTGTATGAGTTGGTGCGACACATCAAAGCACAACACTTGATATATTTCAATAATTTGCGTTTACCGATGCATTAATTATAACGCATGCATGCATGCCGTGACTCTCCTTTTGATACTTGCATGTGTTGATTTAATGCACCTTGAAGTAGTATGAATATGTGACGGTAAAGATTTGTAATGCCCCAGCCCTAATAAAACGAGATTTGGTTGTGCACGAAGAGGGCAAGATCATGCAGACGGAACAGGACCCGGCGATGGAGCTCTCTATGGTCTCGATGGACCTCACCTTGCTCCAATTCCCCTTGTGCCTCCGCCCCTTGAAGCCTCCAGTGTATGAGGTTCGAATACACCTCGTTTGTTCGGCTGATCAAGCAAGGTGCGGGTTTCTTGATTGATGTGCTGTTCGACTGATTTGTGCAGTGTAAGGGAGGGCACCTGGCCTACGCGGACTACCGCGTCGAGTGCTCCGAGAACCAGTGACAGTGCCATAAGTGCGAGCGCGGTGGTGGCTTCGACGTGCGGAACACGACGGTAGACGCCGTCCTCTCCTCGATGAGGGTGGAGTGCCCGCATGAAGGTTGTGGGCTCTACGTCACTTACCACAAGCTCACCGATCACCAGAGTGTGTGTCCGCCTGCGCCCTTCAAATGCCCTGTGCCCGTCTGCGGCTACGAAGGCCCGCCGCCGGTGCTCTCCCACCACATCAGCACCGTGCATCCCATGCCCGTGCACAGGATCCAGTACGACAAGGTGCTCCAGCTGCAAGTGCCACTATCGGAGCCATGGCTCTTGCTGTTCGTGGAGGAGGATGGTCACACGTTTTTCTTGCTCGACGGCATGCTCGACATCGGCGCGCCTATCGCCGTGTCGGTCGTCTGCATCAGAGCGGGGTCGTCCCCACTGCCGCACTACATGGCCAAGTTGTGGGCGGACGGCCCACCGGGGGAGCCCAAAGGCAGGACTGACGTCGTCAAGGTGGAAATGGAGGTGACAAGTAGCAAGGATCCCGGCGATGTCGCCATGCAGGAGTTGAACTTCTTCACAGTTCAGCCCAAGCTGCTGGCTGGGGCTAAGCTGGTGTCCCTCCACATTCCGACTGACAAGATCACGTCCTAAATGATTCTACAATGCCTTATGTTTATCTTAGTAATATGCTAACATAGGGGTTAGCTTGGTCCACTTTAGCTTAAGAGATGGTGGGTTTTGGTGGCGATGCAGCAATTACTTCGACATCAGATCCACAGTTAAAGTGATTTCCAACAGTCGAACGGATATTTTGTGTCTGTTGGATATGAAGATACTTTGGGTAAGAAGTATGACAGCTTATATGCTTGTTTGTTCAGGAAGTGTTGCATACTTGTGCGAGTTGACGCGACACATCAAATTAGTACTACTACTAGTCGTACTCCCTCCGATCCTAATTTCTCTATGCATAAGTCGAGACACAGATACCAAGGAGGGCTTGGTTGTGTCTATACTTAGACAACCCACCCGACTGCGCACCAGACTTATACGTCTCCAAAGTATCTATAATTTATGAAGTATTCATGCTATTATATTGTCCATCTTAGATGTTTAATGGGCCTTTATATGTTGTTTTATATGATTTTTGGTACTAACCTATTAACCTAGAGACCAGTGCCAGTTTCTGTTTTTCCTTGTTTTTGAGTATTGCAGAAAAGGAAAATCAAACGGAGTCCAATTGACCTGAAAATTCACGGAGATTGTTTTTAGACCAGAAGAAGCCCACGGAGTACCGGAGATGGACCAGGGGAGTCCCGAGGCCACCACGAGGGTGGGGGTGCGTCCTACCCCCTGGGCACGCCCCCTATCTCGTGGCCGCCTCGGCGACCCCCTGACTTGTTCCCGACTCCAACACCTCTTATATATACCCAAACTTCCATAAAGAAACCTAGATCGGAAGTTCGTCCACCGCAAGCCTTTGTAGCCACGAGAAATCAATCTAGGCCCTCTCTGGCACCCTTCCGGAGGGGGCCATCATCACCAGAGGCTATGGAGGAGGATACCGGAGGGGCCATCATCACCATGAAGGCCAAGGACCAGAGGGAGAACCTCTCCCCATCCAGGGGGGAGGCCATGGAGGAGGAATCAAAAGGGGGAGAACCTCTCCTCCTCTCTCTCTCTCGGTGGCACTCGAGTGCCATCGGGAGGGGAATCATCGCCGCGGTGATCGTCTTCGTCAACATCACCATCAACATCACCATCCTCATCTCTTTTACACGGTCCACTCTCCCGCACCCTCCTGTAATCACTACTTGAACATGGTGCTTTATGCCACATATTATGATCCAATGATGTGTTGCCATCCTATGATGTTTTGAGTAGATATCCTTTGTCTTTGGGTTGATTGATGATCTAGATTGGTATGAGTTGTATGTTTTATTTCGGTGATGTCCTATTGTGCCCTCCGTGTAACACAAGCGTGAGGGATTCCCGTTGTAGGGTGTTGCAATATGTTCATGATTTGCTTATAGTGGGTTGCTTGAGTGACAGAAGCATAAACCCGAGTAAGGGGGTTGTTGCGTATGGGATAAAGGGGACTTGATGCTTTAATGCTATGGTTGGCTTTTATCTTAATGATCTTTAGTAGTTGCGGATGCTTGCTAGAGTTCCAATCATAAGTGCATATGATCCAAGAAGAGAAAGTATGTTAGCTTATGCCTCTCCCTCATATGAAATTGTAATGACGACTATCGGTCTTGTTAACAATTGCCTAAGACAATTCCGCACACCGATCCATCATTATTCCACACTCGCTATTTATAGTATTTAGTAATATATTCTAACTTTATTATAACATCACCTACTTTTATATTTTATCTCTCCGATACCATGCAAAGTTATCCTCTTCATACCCACAACGTAGTTTTATTTCTCGTTTCTAGTTGGAAGCAAATGTTCGGTGTACGTAGAGTCATATCAGTGGCAGATAGGACTTGAGAGAATATTGATCTTACCTTTAGCTCCTTGTGGGTTCGACACTCCATACTTATCACTTCCACCATTGGGAATTGCTATGATGATTCCCTGCACTTGGGGATTATCAAGCTCTTTTCTGGCGCTATTGCCGGGGAGCAATAGCGTGCGGTTGATATTCTCGTGTGTGCTTGTTTGATTTCTTCACTCAGTATGTTTTTTACTTTTGTTTCTGTTTAGTTGTGGGTGAAACATTACAAAAAAATTAATAATGAAAATACAAAAAAATTACTTTCCTCTCATGCCTAAAAAGTTTTTCAATAGGAGAAGTGATTGGAAGATTATGCATTGAAGAAATGAGGATCGACCTTGAGCACTTGTGTTCATGATCATGGAAACAATGTAAACAAATTCATGGAAGCTTCTCTGAAAATAATTGCCCCCTTTTATATATCCATTGTATTATAAAAATAATGTGCCAAGCCTTGGTTTTAGGATGATTAGATTGCCTGTTTACTATGTACAGTACAAAAACAGAAACTATGGCTGTAGCGCGTGATTTTACATTTTTTAATGGAAAGTCAAATGGGTCTGAAACTCTTGCACATTACTTATGTACAAATTTATTAAATTTTCAAATTTTTTAGAATTTTTTGGAGTTACAGAAGTTTACTAAACTTCTAGATTACTACAGACTGTCCTGTTTTTGACAGATTCTGTTTTTGATGAGTTGTTCGCTTATTTTGATGAATCTATGGGTAGTATCGGGGGGTATGAACCATGGTGAAGTTGGTATACATTAGATATAGTTCTAATATGAAATTGGAATAAGTTTTCAACAGTACCTAAAGGTAGTGATTTACTTTATTACACTAACGGATCTCACAAAATTTTTGTTAAAGTTTTGTGTGGATGAAGTGCTCGAAGACCGAGGAGCTATCAATATGAGAATAATAAAGAGAGGAAAGAGCTCAAGCTTGGGTATTCCCAAGGCACCACAAGTAAATATTTCAAGGATACTCAAGCATCTAAGCTTGGGGATGCCCTGGTTGGCATCCCATCTTTCTTCTTCAACAATTATCGGTATACCTCGGTTTTTGTTTTGTTCACATAATTTGTGTCCTTTGTGTTTTTGTTTTTCCTTTAAGAACCATGCTAGTATGAGATATCCCTTTATTGATTTATAGAATACTTCATGTGCTTCACTTATATCTTTTAAGTATGATCTTATAGAATTGCTCTTTGTGCTTCACTTAAATCTTTTGAGTATGGTTTTATAGAATGCTTTGTGTGCTTCACTTATATATTTTGAGCTTGGATATTGGTTAGTATATATTAATTGTAGAATGCTCCATTAACTTCACTTATATCTTTTGGAGTATGAATAATACTATCATCTAAAGTGGATTTAGAAGAAGTTTGCTCCCACTATTCCGAATGAGGACAATTTTGCTTATGTGGAGAGTAGTAAAATTTCTATGCTCGTAGATCATGAAAAGAATGCTTTATGTGATGGTTATATTTTTGAACTCTTTCATGATGCTACTAAAAATTATTCTGAGGTAGGAATACATGTTTGTAGGAGTTGCAATAATATCAAGTTTCCTCTCTATATGCTTAAAGTTTTAAAGTTATACTTGGTTTTCCTTCCTATGCTAGTTGATTCTTGTTCCTATAAATTATGTGACCACAAAATCCCTAGGCATAGGAAGTGGGTTAGATTTAAATATGCTAGTCATATTCTTCATGATGCTCTCTTTATGTTTCAATTCTTATCTTTTATGTGAGCATCATTGAAATCATCATGCCTAGCTAAAAGGCATTAAAGAAAAACGCTTGTTGGGAGACAACCCAATATTCACCCTTACTATTTTTGTGTGTTTACATGATTAAGCTACTGTAGTAATCATGTTTATAGCTTTTGTTTCAATAAAGTGCCAAGTAAGACCTTTGGGAAGACTTGGGTGAAAGTTAATGTGATCTTGCTGTAAAAAAAACAGAAACTTTGCACTCACGAGATTAGCTGTCATTTTTTTACAGAAGTGTGCGATTGAGTTGGTTCTTTTTTCACAAGATTAATAGAAAAATTCCTCACGTCCACCAATTTATTTCATAATTTTTGGAGTAGCATAAGTATGGTTTCTGTTCAGATCATTACAGACTGTTCTATTTCTAAAAGATTTTATGTTCATTACATTGTTTGCTTGTTTTCTATTTTCTATGGCTTATATTTCTCAATATAAATTGTAGAAATGATATGGTACAATAGGCATTGTGTGAGAACAATTATGAATCTTGTCTCTGACAGTACCAAAGTGAATGGTTTACTCTTTATCATACTAACCTATCTCCCGAAGTTCCGTTAAGTTTTGTGTGATTGAAGTTTTCAAGGTTTGGGTGAGATATCGATATGAGGGGAATAAGTAGTGGAAAGATCCTAAGCTTGGGGATGCCCCAGGCAACCCAAGGTAATATTCAAGGAAGACTCAAACGCCTAAGCTTGGGAATGCCCCGGAAGGCATCCCCTCTTTCGTCTTCAAAACTATCAGCATACCTTACTCGGAGCTATATTTTTATTCGTCACATGATATGTGTCTTGCTTAGAGCGTATTTTCAATTTTACTTGCTGTTTGAATAAAATCATTGGATCTGAAATCTTGAATGAGAAAGAATCCTCCCATGGCTAGTTAATTTTTGACTACTCAGTGTTCTTCACTTATATCTTCTTGGAGTAGTCTGTCATTTGCTCACGTGCTTCACATATATCCTATGAGTAAATGGTTGAATGAATTGAATATCATAAATCTGAATTTATATACGTTTCATATGCTTACAACATGGGGAGTAATGACTTCACACATAATAAGTGTAGGTAGTAAACCTATTGGAAGTTAGCAAACGCAGAATTGGTCACTTGAACAATTCATGAAAGAATATTGAAGGAAGAGAGGTTTCACATATAAATATACTATCTTGGACATCGTTTTGCAATTGTGAGCAATCATTAAAATATGGCATGCTAAAAGGTTGATGTTGGACAAGGAAGACAACTTAATGGGTTATGTTTTCCTATATTTGAAATGTTATATTGTCTTGGATCATCCAACATGTTGAGCTTGCCTTTCCCTCTCATGCTAGCCAAATTATTTGCACCAAGTAGAGATACTACTTGTGCTTCCAAACATTCCTTAAACCAGTTTTGTCATGAGAGTCCACCATACCTACATATGGATTGAGTAAGATCCTTCAAGTAAGTTTTCATCGATGCATGCAATAAAAATTGCTCTCTAAATATGTATGCTCTATTAGTGCGAAGAAAATAAGCTTTATACGAACTTGTGATACGGAAGAAATAAAAGCGACAGACTGCATAATAAAGGTCTTTATCACAAGCGGCATATAAAGTGACATTCTTTTGCATTAAGATTCTGTGCATCCAACCATAAAAGCGCATGACAACCTCTGCTTCCCTCTGCGAAGGGCCTATCTTTTACTTTTATCTTCTACCCTTATACAAGAGTCATGGTGATCATCACCTTTCCTTTTTACACTTTTTCCATTGGCAGGAACTTTGTGTTGGAGTGATCCGAATATATATATCCACTTTGATGTAGGTTTTCATAAATTATTATAGTTGACATTACCCTTGAGGTAAAAGGTTGGGAGGCGAAACTATAAGCCCCTATATTTCTCTGTGTCCGATTAAAACTTTGAACCCACAAATATCACGTGGGTGTTAGCAATTGTGAAAGATTAAATGATAGTTGAGTATGTGGAGTTTGCTGAATCAAAGCTCTTACATAGACTCTTCCCGAAAATAAGATGAATTGCAATTGTTTGATGACTAAGAGCATGGTTTGTTAGTTTTCAAGAAAGTTTATGATCTATACTTTAACATGTGAATAACTTGTTACTTGATCATGAGAAGTTTTATGAGTTGAGCTACTATTATGATATACAATGATGCTAAAAAAGTGATTGGAACTATCATTGATCAAACGCATGCACTTGCTAGCATTCACACTTCATAAATTATTTATTTTATGATTTACCAACTCGAGGACGAGCAGGAATTAAGCTTGGGGATGCTGATACATCTCCAACGTATCTATAATTTATGAAGTATTCATGCTATTATATTATCCATCTTAGCTGTTTAATGGGCCTTTATATGTTGTTTTATATGATTTTTGGGACTAACCTATTAACCTAGAGCCCAGTGCTAGTTTCTGTTTTTTCGTTGTTTTTGAGTATCACAGAAAAGGAAAATCAAACGGAGTCCAATTGATCTAAAAATTCACAGAGATTGTTTTTAGACCAGAAGAAGCCCACGGAGTACCAGAGATAGACCAGGGGAGTCCGAGGACACCACGAGGGTGGGGGGCGCGCCCTACCCCCCTAGGCACGCCCCCTATCTCGTGGCTGCCTCGGGGACCCCCTGACTTGTTCCTGACTCCAACACCTCTTATATATACCCAAACTTCCAGAAAGAAACCTAGATCGGAAGTTCCGCCGCCGCAAGCCTCTATAGCCACGAGAAATCAATCTAGGCCCTCTCTGGCACCCTGCCGAAGTGGGCCATCATCACCGGAGGCTATGGAGGAGGATCCCGGAGGGGCCATCATCACCATGGAGGCCAAGGACCAGAGGGAGAACCTCTCCCCATACAGTGGGGAGGCCATGGAGGAGGAAGAACAAGGGGAAGAACCTCTCCTCCTCTCTCTCGGTGGCATCAGACTGCCATCGGGAGGGGAATAATCGCCGCGGTGATCGTCTTCATCAACATCACCATCCTCATCTCTTTTGCGTGGTTGACTATCCCGCACCCCGCTGTAATCCCTACTTGAACATGGGGCTTTATGGCACATATTATGACCCAATGAAGTGTTGCCATCCTATGATGTTTTGACTAGATATCCTTTGTCTTTGGGTTGATTGATGATCTAGATTGGTATGAGTTGTATGTTTTATTTTGGTGATGTCCTATTGTGCCTCCGTGTCGCGCAAGCGTGAGGAATTCCCACTGTAGGGTGTTGCAATACATTCATGAGTCGCTTATAGTGGGTTGCTTGAGTTACAGAAGCATAAATCCGAGTAAGGGGGTTGTTGCGTATGGGATAAAGGGGACTTGATGCTTTAATGCTATGGTTGGGTTTTACCTTAATGATCTTTAGTAGTTGCGGATGCTTTCTAGAGTTCGAGTCATAAGTGCATATGATCCAAGAAGAGAAATTATGTTAGCTTATGCCTCTCCCTCATATGAAATTGCAATGACGACTATCAGTCTTGTTAACAATTGCCTAAGACAATTCCGCATAGCGATCCATCATTATTCCACACTCGCTATTTATAATATTTAGTAATATATTCTAACTTTATGATAAAAACACCTACTTTTATATTTTATCTCTCTGATATCATGCAAAGTTATCCTCTTCATACCCACAACATAGTTTTATTTCTCGTTTCTAGTTGGAAGCAAACGTTCGGTGTACGTAGAGTTGTATCAGTGGCAGATAGGACTTGAGAGAATATTGATCTTACCTTTAGCTCCTTGTGGGTTCGACACTCCATACTTATCACTTCCACCATTGGGAATTGCTATGATGATTCCATGCACTTTGGGATTATCACAGGTAGACGAAGCTCGTGTCGTGTTGGTGTCGTGTGCGGCCCGCACATTAACCAAAACCTCGCGCCTCCAGCTTGGCCTCCGTGTTTTAAACTTCTCAATCTCAAGGCCAAGGAGCAACGTGAAACCTATGATAGAGCCAATCGAATGGTTGAGAACACAACAATTCGTAGCTACACATGCTTGTGTGAGAGAGGACGAGTGCGTGCGTGCACCTCTTCTCTTCCTGTATAACGTACTAAACTCAGAGTACAAGTGTATGTGGGTGGCATCGAACTAGGGAGCTAGAGATGGTGCGTGCAAGAAGTCCCGAGAGATAGGTGTGGGGGGACGAGGCTATTCCTGTCGAACACCCCAATAAACGTAAAATATGTATCCGACGATGCCAGTTATTGCACGTACACAACAGTAGAAAAAGAAGTACCATGGCATATGCTACACCACGGCCGAGAACACGTCTCCACGTTACGCCATTCAGGAATAGTGCCGCACTTCGAAACTAGAAATGTCAATAAATTTTGATCTTGCATCTCGTCATATTCCAAATTACTATCACGCTATATTTAATTGCAAACCTGTTCACACCAATCACAACCTAAACGGTTTCCCACTTAGGAGCGTATTAGTACTACTCGGTTATAAATACTACTATGCCAAGATGACTGCACATTCCTCCTCAACTCCTCATCCACAAAAAACAATCAAGTCATTCAGCATCGTTCCCTTGCGTCTGCCATGGCCAGCGTGAGTTCTGGGTCAAGAGATTTCCACCAGGGAGAGGCGAGCATGGAAGAGAAAGCACGAGAGATGCCCTGCCTCGCCGCGAAAGCAGCCGACATGTCCAGCCGCGCAGCAGTAGCAGCATAGAGGTCCCACCGCTGCCGAAGCAGCATGGAGGTCCCGCCGTGCCGTCGATGTAGCAGACTGGTCCAGCCGCATCGCGGAAGCAGCAGAGATATCCCGCCGCACCGCCGAAGTAGCACGGAGGTCCCGCCACGCCGCGACAGCTTGGGAAAATTACTCGCGGGCAGGCGAGGACTCTTTCAGGCGCATGCATGTGATTGTCCATAGCTAGATGGATCAGATCTCCGGCTGGGCGAGGTTGCAGGACAAGGCTACCGGCATCATCCGAAACCTAGGGTGTGACGCCCCCGATTTGACCGTACACTAATCATACATGCAAACGTGTATGATCAAGATCAGGGACTCACGGGAAGATATCACAACACAACTCTACAAATAAAATAAGTCATACAAGCATCATATTACAAGCCAAGGGCCTCGAAGGCTCGAATACAAGAGCTCGATTATAGACGAGTCAGCGGAAGCAACAATATCTAACAAGTTTGCCTTAAGAAGGCTAGCACAAACTGGGATACAGATCGAAAGAGGCGCAGGCCTCCTGCCTGGGATCCTCCTAAACTACTCCTGGTCGTCGTCAGCGGGCTGCGCGTAGTAGTAGGCACCTCCCGAGTAGTAGTAGTCGTCATCGACAGTGGCGTCTGGCTCCTGGGCTCCATCGTCTGGACGCAACAATCGGGTATAGGAAAGGGGAAAAAGGGGAAGCTACTCATCCAGAGTACTCGAAAGCAAGGAGCTACACTACATATGTATGCAATGGTATCAAATGGAGTAAGGGTATCATAGGTGGACTGAACTGCAGAATGCCGGAATAAGAGGGATAGCTAGTCCTTTCGAAGACTACGCTTCTGGTAACCTCCATCCTGCAGCAGAAGAAGAGAGCAGATGGTAAGTTCACCAAGTAGCATCGCATAGCATAATCCTAACCGATGATCCTCCCCTCGTCGCCCTGTGAGAGAGCAATCCCCGGTTGTATCTGGCACTTGGAAGGGTGTGTTTTATTAAGTATCCAGTTCTAGTTGTCATAAGGTCAAGGTACAACTCCAAGTCATCCTGTTACCGAATATCACGGCTATTCGAATAGATTAACTTCCCTGCATGGGTGCACCACATTTCCCAACACGCTCGATCCCCGTTGTCCGGACACACTTTTCTGGGTCATGCCCGACCTCGGAAGATCAACACGTCACAGCCCTACCTAGGCACAATAGAGAGGCCAGCACGCCGGTCTAAATCCTATGGCGCAGGGGTCTGGGCCCATCGCCCATTACACACCTGCACGTTGCGTACGCGGCCGGAAGCAGAACTAGCCCCCTTAATACAAGAGCAGGCTTATGGTCCAATCCGGCGCGCGCCGCTCAGTCGCTGACGTCACGAAGGCTTCGGCTGATACCATGATGTCGAGTGCCCATAACTGTCCCCGCGTAGATGGTTAGTGCGTATAGGCTAGTGGCCAGACTCAGATCAAATACCAAGATCTTGTTAAACGTGTTATCTTGAAATAACCGCGAAAGCCGACCAGGGCCAGGCCCACCTCTCTCCTAGGTGGTCTCAACCTGCCCTGTCGCTTCGCCACAAAAATCCACACAGAGGGCCGTCGGGAAAGTATGTCCTTCCAGCCCCCAATTCGTGAATCAACCGCGGGTACTCCTCGAGCCAACCCGACTTTAGTCACCACATGTATCATGTATAAAGTATATAGTATATACCCATGATCACCTCCCGAGTGATCACGGCCCGATAGTATAGCATGCCAGACAGACAAGAATGTAGGGCCACTGATGATAAACTAGCATCCTATACTAAGCATTAGGATTGCAGATAAAGGTAACAACAGTAGTAGCAAGCATAAGCTATGCATCAGAATAGGATTAACAGAAAGCAGTAACATGCTACACTACTCTAATGCAAGCAGTAGAGAGAATAGTAGGCGATATCTGGTGATCAAAGGGGGGGGGCTTGCCTGGTTGCTCTGGCAAGAGAGAGGGGTCGTCAACACCGTAGTCGTACTGGGTAGCAGCAGCGTCGGTCTCGGTGTCTAGCGAGAGAAGAGGGGGAAGAAACAATAAATAATGAGCAAACAGATGCATAGCAATGCATGACATGACAAGTAGCGGTGCTAGGGGTGCCCTAACGCGGTAAGAGGTGGTACATGTGAAGGGAGGAAACATCCGGGAAATTATCCCCGGTTTTCGTGTTTCCGGACAGATGAACCGGAGGGGGAAAGTTGCGAGTTCGATAGGTTAGGGATGTGTGATGGACGAACGGGCTGCGTATCCGAATTCGTCTCATCGTTCTGAGCAACTTTCATGTATAAAGTTTTTCCATCCGATCTACGGTTTATTTTATATTAATTTTAAAAGAATTAAATCATTTTTAGGATTTAATTAATTATTTTTAATTCGAGAATTAAATGTTAAATTGCTATGGGTACATAGAAGTGTACCCACAGATGGGCTTGTGTGGCTGACCAGTAGGCCTAGTTGACTTGGTCAACTGCCCAGTCAGCAGAGGCTGACTGATGGGGCCGGTCAAAGTCAACGGCCCAGTCAGCATTGACCGTTGACTGGTCAAATTGACCAGTGGGTCCCGGCTGTCAATGACCTAGGTTAACTAAATAGGATTAGTTAATTTAATTAAGTGATTTGGTTAATTAATCTTAATTAGTTAATTTAAATAGTGTTAATTAAATTAATTAATTTAATTTAATTATTATTTATTTACTTATATATCTTTTTAATTATATTTTTTTAACGTTCTCAGGGCATGGCCCACCAGTCATTGCCACAGGGGGGCGGGGCCCAGTGGTCAGTGGCCCAGGCCGGTTAGCGGGCACGGGCGAACGGGCACCGAACGGGGCAGACCCGGGTGGCCAGAACGCGGGGACGCGGCGGCCGGCGACGGCGACCGTCGCAGAGGCGACGGGGCCATGCGGTTGCGGTGTCGTGCAGGGGAGGGCGCAGTCCGGGGGAGGGCGACGCCGACGCGGCTCGAGTAGGGAAAGCGCGAGTGTGAGTGCGTGGTGGCGGGGCAGCAACAGCTGCATATGGTGAGCGAAGGCGCGGCGAGGCAGGCGTGGAGGCGGAGCACATCGAGCTGCGGGCGTGGGCGCGGCCAGAGCGCGGCCCAGCCAGAGAACGGGGCTACGGTGCAGCCGCAGCCGACCGACGAAGGACGCGACGAGCGCGGCCCCGAGGCGTGGGCGGGGCGCGTGCGCGGTGCGGCGCGTTCGGCGATGCGGGAGCAGAAGCAGGGGAGAGGAGGCCGGGGGCCTCACCGGCGATGGAGGGAAGAGGGGGCGGTGTGGCTCGGGGTGGTCCGGCGAGGGAGAGACGATGGAGCGGCGCCGACAAGGTGGCGAACCACGGCGACAACGAGGCGGCATCGGGGATGGGTGCCGGCGTTGGAGGCGGAGGGTCACGCGGGATCAGGCCCCTCCTCGGTCCAGTCGAGTGGGGGCGCCGGGGAGGAGGCAGGGGGCGGCGTTCGACGGGGCCGAGGCAACTGCCCCAATCTAGATCCGATCGGGGGGAAAGGGGGAGGAGGAGCGAGAGAAACGTGGGGGGAGTGGGGTTGACCGGTTAGGGTTCGGTCCCCAGGGGGTTAAGCGGGGCAGTGGGGGGAGGCCGGCTGGGCCTGGTGGTTTGGCCCAGTGGGGCTGGTGGCCTGCTGGCTAGCTGGGCCATTCGGCCCAGGGGGAGGGGGGTTTCATCTTCTCTTTCTTTTCTTTTTACCTTTTTTTAGTTTTTGTTTTCTGTTTTTGTATTTTCCTTTCTTTTATTTATCTCCCTTTTCTGTTTTATTTAATTTAGGGCATCTTAACATTTTCTAAATACGTGTCTTCTTCACAACAATTACCTATGTAATATTTGGCACTAACCGAACATTTTGTTTCTAATGTTTGAAAACTTTTGTTGTTTGCCATATTTTGAATTTGAATTTTGGACCGGTTATGAAGTAATGAGAGATTAGCAACAGTAACGGAGGTGACGTGGCATCATTAGCGGGGGATCAGTGTAGCTTAATTATCCGGCGTCACAATTCTCCTGCACTACAAGAAATCTCGTCCCGAGATTTAGGAGCGGGAGTAAGGGGGAAGGGATTTGGTTACAAATTTCTAATGAATCTTCTCGTTCTTGGTTGCTCTTCTCGAAGAGGTTGATCCATTACATTGATGTCTTCATTTCTCTGCTTTAGGTCATCATGATGAAGTCATCATCCTTTCTTCGGACATTTCATCGTACTTACGAAAGAATAAGGGAGTATACTGGAAGTATGGAACTCTGCACGGTTGCTTATTCGGTAGATAACCATTAGGGAAGGTGGCAAAAAGTAACTCTTGAATTGAAACATAAGAAATTATCGAGAGCGAAGTAAGAAGGTGCAAAAGTAGAAGTTTCTAGAGCATAGGCAATCGTTCGTTGCCTGATACGAAATGTGAAAGGGGTTCAGAGCAATGGGAATAAGCATTGCGTCGATACCAGAATAGATCACTAGGCAGGTGGCCCGTGAACTACATACGAAGCCAAGCATGAGGAATACCCTTTAGGAGCTGGGGTGTATAGGAGAGTCCGGTTTTGATCCTGTGGAACTGTGGGTTATGGGCCCACCATGTGGGTTAAAAGTAGGAGGAGCGGTGACATCTTGCATGGTCAAGATAGCAAGGCAGGTCAGAGGGTAGCCTGTTAGTTATGTCGGCAACAACGTCGGTACCAAGGGCGAGGGACGAAGAGAACCATTTTCCTGCTTTTTGAACGTGGCGGACCAATAGGCAAAGTTCTCGTCCATCGGTGGCTACCGGAATGTCATCAACAATAGTAATAGGGTCTTGCTGACAGGATTGTACACCGAGATGTTTACATAAGCAGGAGAATATTAATGCTTAGATCTTATAGATCACAAGCAACGTTAAACCAACCAATGGAAAGAAATATATGATTATCAGATTAAACAGAACAATGGAAAGGAAAATGTGTTTAAACACATATTTCAGGGGTATATCCTTCCCAAGGACAAGCGGAGCATGATATCCATGACAGGATAGAAAGTAGAAAACCATTTAGGTAAGGGGGGAGGAATCTCAAGATATTATACATATAAGGTGTTAGGATAAATGATAAAGAAAATTTAGCATTGTGCTACAAATGCTCTTTTTGAAAATCGAATTACCACAGACATGCTTCGAGATAGCATTGACATGGGCATAAATTAAGGTTCGGAATTTGGATGCACGAAGGATCCATCAGGAACAACTTGTAGAATAAGTTTTACAATTTCCTCATGGAAGAATGGATAACCTTGCTGAAAAGGAAACTATAACAATAGTCCTCCAATCAGGTGTGCTAGGCATGACATCACCTTACCAGGCTATATAAAGACCGATGTGATGACTCTTGGAAGATGCTCCAACCACCATATCTGACTGAGATTCAGATATGATCAGCGTTAGGATACCTCAGACTCGGGATGCCTGAGAAGAAAAGGTGTAACACAAATAGACGAGAAGACATCGTAAGATTCTTGGGAAATGAACTGTGGAAGCGAGTTCCGAAACAAGAGTTCATCATTAAACCAAGGAGAGGATGAGGAGGTGGCTGATGGACTCAGCGACCATTCCTCGAGATTCCCAAAAAGATGAGTTTCAACAATCATGTGAACAAGGAGATAACATTTGTTAGATCAAATGATATAATGGTGTATGCTCGAGGAATGCATACACAATTAAACATTGACTGAAAGGTGCAACCGAAATATGGGCTTAGGTAGCAAGATCAATGTTAGAAGGGTGATTCAATAAATAATAGACTTAGAATGAAACTATCGACCAATAACTTACAAGCAATAGGGTTGCTAGAAGTGTTGACTTCACACATCATAGTTAAATGGCTGGTATCCCGGTTAGAACAACACGCGGACCAAGATATGAATGGAGATGGCGAGAAGTATTACTATATCAAGAATTATTAAGAGGTGGTGAAATTCTCACGACATTCTTGACATAAAATATGGTAATACTCCAAGGCAAAGAAGAACAAATGCTGGATAGCAAGGATCTCAAGGTAGAACACAAAACATGAACAAGTTTGTGTTGAATGGAAGGAAATAAAGTGGTCGATGATGACACAAATCATTGAGGGAAAGTATGGTATTTCCCATCATGAATTCAGTTTATATCCTGGAAGAGCTCAGAATGCTGATGATGATCACGACACATTTGTCGAGATATTTCATGAAGATGTAATCGATCGACGATGGCATCAAGTAAAAGAATGATGAAGCGAATGGCTATTGGAACCATGGGTACGACACAAACTCGAAAGCAAGCTTGCTGTTCAAGACGAAATGATATGACGAAAAAGATCCATGTAAGCTTAGCAAATCGTCGAAAATTGTACTCCAGGAAGAAGGACCAGGTAGCACAGTTAAAAAGTTTCACGATAATGATATAGCCGATCAGGCTAGGAATGACTCGAAGGATTAATAAACTCATGAGCAATGAAGATTACTTAGGGTTATTGAATCAGAGTGCGGAATTGATTCACTTATCAGTGTTCTCAGTTGATGACAACCCAAAACCCAGGAAAAATTGGATTTGGCGAGAATTAATAGTAGATGAAGAACCCATAAGTTATGTAGTTCCATGATATTCTCGAGATACCAGGGTGTAATACTTGATGAGAGGTCAAAGTAAAGGTTGGACTGGTGTATTGATCCATAAAAGTCAAGTGCTTAAACTTTCCCGAGAAATGTGATCAAAGGAGAACATATGGTCGGAACCATAGTTGCAAATGATCAATTCACAGATAACAGATGATAGTTATCAAGGAATAGTTATTATTACAAGAAGCTTCCATGATAGGATATACATCATGTCCATGGGCATGAACACAAAGTTCAAGGTCGACTCCCACTTCTTCAATGTATAACCTTCCATTCACCTCCCTCTTTTCGAAAATGACATTGGTTGTCGAAAGTTTTACCTGGTGCAATACTAGATAATTATGACCCGTGAAATCTTTCGGGTTCACATAGAGTAAGGAAGGCATAGGTTTAACCCATTGGGGCATCTTATGAACACATACCACCAGCTTCAGGAGCGAATAACTCAAGCTCGGGAGCAGAGCATGGTTTGACAAAAGCAGTGGTACAATTTACCAAAGGCATTATGTATCCGGTGAAAGGCTCACAAGTTTAATGAATATGAAGGACGGTGTCGGACAAAATCCATCAAAGCATCTGGTGGTCCATAATGGATCCGATGTTAGTATCGGTACTCAACCAAAAGAAGAAACAATGCAAGGAGATCAGATTATAGAAACAACTGACTAACTCAAAGCTCAAATGCAAAGGAATTATGAATTCCAAGACAAGGGATCAGAAGCAATGCTCTGATAAGGGATGGCTAAGTTGAATAGCCTTAGGGGTACAATCGATGGCAATTTGATTGGTCGAGATCCAGCTCATGTTTAAAATGACGTCTGAGCCGGAAAGATAATTTAGAAGGGTTGATAGATGATTGTGTGCCTTCGCACACATATTGAATCAATAGGATCAAAATGACGGTGTCAAAAGATACTAGTGAATATTGGTAGTGATATGGGAGCATCCATAATGTAGGCATACAAGTATTTGCAGAGCAATAGTTTGAAGAGGATGCTCAGAAGGTCGGATAGTATTTCAAAGAATCTTATGAAGCATACGAACAACTGGGGATGAACAGATACTCAATAAGTGCAAGGAATTTTCAATTGGGGTTTTCATGTGGTAAAGAACTGCAAGGCAGTAAGCTTAAAGGATTTTCGGAACAATGGAGAGCAATTTAGGGCATCTTGTAATAATAAGAGCAACTGAGGATAAACGTAAGCACAACAAGTGTAAGTATTTACCCATAGGGATATTTCGGTGGAAGGGAATTGCAAAAGCAATGGGCACAAGGTCTCGAGAGAATATCAAAGAGTATCTTCGAAATCTTCTGGTGCAGCCGACGATCATCTGTACTGAAGGGGCTCTCCGGGAGAAAGTATTTTCGAGAACCTAAAGTTAGATTTTAGTAAAAATCGTTTAACCCGAATAGAAGAGAGTTCAGAATCCCGGAGTAAAGATCGAGGAGTAAAAGATCCTAATACCACCCAATGACGACGTGTAACATCCCAAATTTTCAATTTGGAATGTTATACACTAGATCATATGCATATCATATTTTCTTGCATTTTGGTTGATCCTAGAAATTTCACGCAACTCAAGGACCCTCGGAGAGAGTTGGAGATTTCGTTATTTTCATATTTGAGAGTTTTCTCGAATTTTGAAAAATAGGATCATTTGATTTATTTATTTTATCTTCAATAAATTTTCCGGTGTCAAAATATATGAGAGAGGGAATAATATGACTTTCCCAAATTTAGGAAAAATGAAGATATAATAAATAGATCAATTTTGCTTTCCAGTGTTTATTTGCATTTTATTTGGATAGGGAAAAATGCCGTTTTCAAAAATTGCATTTTAGGTCCGGAGAAAAGTTCATTTTGTTCGGCTCATTTTTAGGAGTCGGGAAAAATTTACTTTAGATTTTTCGGAGTTCGTTTAGATCCCTTTTGTTTTTTTTTCTGCGCGAGGAAACTTTTAAAAAAAAAATTGAGCAGCGCCTTGGGCCAAAGGCCCAAGCCAAGCCACCTACCGCCGCGCTCCCAGGCGCCAGGCGCCGAGCCAGGAGCTGGTCGGCCGCCGCCGCCTCTTGCTAGGACCGAATCCTTTTAGGATTCTAGGGCGCCCCCTTGTCCCCTTTTCCTTATTTCGTTTTCTTTAGTCCTACTCCGTTTATTTTCTAGATCTTTCCTACTCCTATTCTAATTCCTTGTCCTCTACCCCAAGTAAACCCCTCCCCTCCCCAATATAAATACCCAAGCACCCCCCCCTCTAAACACATCAAATCAAAGCTCTCCTCCACACCGCGCCTTGCACCGCCGCACCGCGCCGCATCACACCGCGCCCTGCGTCACCGCCGCCGCGCCGCCTCACCCGCGCCGCACCCACCCGCGCCGCCGCCGCACCTTGCCGCCGGCCGCCCCACACCCGCGCCGCCGCCGCACCTTGCCCACGCCGCCGCCCTACGCCGACGCCGCCGGAGCCCCGTTCACCGAAGACCTCGCCAAGGTAGCCCCGCGCTACATCTATTCTTTTCCTCGGATCGTTCTCTTCTAATCGTTCTGATTCTTTTCTTCTCTAAACCGTTCCGGTTTTCTAGATCAGTTTTTCGATCGGTTTTTCTTCTCCGAAACCCTAGATCGGATTCGTTTTCTTCTCCGATTTAGTTACCTTTGGACCGTTCGCCGGACCGTTCGTCCTAACGAACGTGATCACCGGATTCTTCTAGGTTAACGAACGTCCGTTCTTTTAACCGTTCTTCTTTTTCTTTTCGTCGGATTTATTCCGCGATCGCGATCTCAGATCTGATCTTCTTCCTAGTCTATTTTTCTGCTCGTTTATCGGAATCAGGTGATTCAAGCGCCTGGAGTTTCGTCTCGAAACCGCCGTTCCGTCTAATCAACTTGAACAAGCTTTTGTTACAGTAAAATTTTGACCTAGTTTCAACTTGCTAGAACCGAGTTGTTTTCTTCCGCCGTTTGTTTTTCGTTCTTTCTTTGCAACCGGAGTTCTTAAGTTGAACTACTTGGTTCAATTTCTTGTTCGAGTTTTACCTGTGCATTAGATGAGTACTTATTGTATGCTTGTTGTTTGTCTGCGATAGATTACCTGGATTGCGCCGCTTGTTACTTCGAAACCCTAGGACTCGCGGATCATCAGCAAGGCAAGTAACACCTTGATCATACCTTTTCTACAACCCATGTTTTATTGCATTAGATCAATCCTCACACATTGCATGATTAGGATCTAATTAAATTGTGGGATGGGAAGTAGATGAGGTAGTACCTATTACCTGTATTATTATGAAACCTTTGGGAGTTACTTCTACGTTTGCTTATTATGCCATGCTATGCTAGTAGACGTGGATTGGGTGAGTGATATCCATGACAGATGTGAGATGATAATTTTAATGGTTTATTTAAGGTGGCAACTTAAACACACATCTGGGTGGATTGAGGCACCTGATGTCTATCAGGACTTGCCTGTTTTTTTTGGACCGCCACCCAGGCTCAAAGGGATCATAAGATCTTTCATGCTAGAAACTTCCGTGTGCAGCCACATGCTACTATGGGCTCTGGCATAGTTGACTAAGTTGTGCGAACTCTTACGGGGTGGACTAGCAGATGTAGGGAATGTAGGTGTACCGGTCTACCCCACATGTAAGGTGCTAGTGCTTCTGAAAGACTATGTCTCGGTCATCCGTCTTCTCAAACACCATGTAGTGCGAGAAACCAAACGGAGACGATCGAGTCTTGTGGGGAAAAGTGCGCAAACCTCTGCAGAGTAACAAACTAATCATGATTAGCCGTGTCCCCGGTTATGGACAACTTGAGTATCTAGTACTTGAATATCATTGTGAATCTCAACATGTTACTTCTAATTAATGTTATTGGGTTTTAATTACTTTTAATTGGGATTGAGAATGCTGTCAACCATTCTCAATGTTTCACAACCACCATGATAGTAAATAAAATTTATTCCTTTGCAGTAGGGAAAAATTGTCTTTACGCAAAACTGTAACCATAGAGCTTTCCACCAGCCATATGTGCATATAGTATAGCTGTTTCATTCCATTATTCTCTATGTGTTACATTGCCAGCATATTCCATGTGCTGACCCGTTTTCGGGCTGCAACGTTAATGTTGCAGACTTTTCAGATGATGATTGAGGTGTTTAGGTCATGGCCCTATACTCAGTGATGCCGCTGGAGTTGATGGACCCATTTATCTTCCAAGTCTTCCGCTGTTATCTTTAAAATATGGCCTTAAGTCATATTTATTGTAATAAGTTCTTTTTTTGAGCCATCGATGTAATAAGTGTGTGATTGCAACTCTGCTATAAAACCTCGATGTACTGTGTGGTGTCAGCATTACTGATCCAGGGATGACACCGTAGCACAGTAGACGTGATCCATTTGGGTCAGGTCGCTACACGACGTGGGCTCATGGGCTGCACAGCCATGTTAGTAAAAGTTTTGCAATGTCTAGACTCGACTTCGGCCAAGGAGTATGGAAGGGGGATTCCTATAGGTAGTCGGCTCTAATACCAACTTGTGATGCCCCCAATTTGACCGTACACTGATCATACACGCAAACGTGTACGATCAAGATCAGGGACTCACGGGAAGATATCACAACACAACTCTACAAATAAAATAACTCGTACAAGCATCATAATACAAGCCAGGGGCCTCAAAGGCTCGAATACAAGAGCTAGATCATAGACGAGTCAGCGGAATCAACAATATCTGAGTACAGACATAAGTTAAACAAGTTTGCCTTAAGAAGGCTAGCACAAACAGGGATACAGATCGAAAGAGGCGCATGCCTCCTGCCTGGGATCCTCCTAAACTACTCCTGGTCGTCGTCAGCGGGCTGCACATAGTAATAGGCACCTCCCGAGTAGTAGTAGTCGTCATCGACAGTGGCGTCTGGCTCCTGGGCTCCATCGTCTGGTCGCAAAAATCGGGTAAAGGAAAGGGGAAAAGGGGAAGCAAAGCAACCGTGAGTACTCATCCAAAGTACTCGCAAGCAAGGAGCTACACTACATATGTATGCAATGGTATCAAATGGAGTAAGGGTATCATAGGTGGACTGAACTGCAGAATGCCGGAATAAGGGGGGATAGCTAGTCCTTTCGAAGACTATGCTTCTTGTAACCTCCATCTTGCAGCAGAAGAAGAGAGTAGATGGTAAGTTCACCAAGTAGTATCGCATAGCATAATCCTAACCGATGATCCTCCCCTCGTCACCCTGTGAGAGAGCGATCACCGGTTGTATCTGGCACTTGGAAGGGTGTGTTTTATTAAGTATCCGGTTCTAGTTGTCATAAGGTCAAGGTACAACTCCAAGTCGTCCTGAGATCACGGCTATTCGAATAGATTAACTTCCCTGCAAGGGGTGCACCACATTTCCCAACACGCTCGATCCCCTTTGTTCGGACACACTTTTCTGGGTCATGCCCGGCCTCGGAAGATCAACACGTCACAGCCCTACCTAGGCATAATAGAGAGGCCAGCACGTCGGTCTAAATCCTATGGCGCAGGGGTCTGGGCGCATCGCCCATTGCACACCTGCACGCTGCGTACGCGGCCGGAAGCAGAACTAGCCCCCTTAATACAAGAGCAGGCTGACGGTCCAATCCGGCGCGCGCCGCTCAGTCGCTGATGTCACGAAGGCTTCGGCTGATACCACAACGTCGAGTGCCCCTAACTGTCCCCGCGTAGATGGTTAGTGCGTACAGGCCAATGGCCAGACTCAGATCAAATACCAAGATCTGGTTAAACATGTTATCTTGAAATAACCGAGAACGCTAACCAGGGCCAGGCCCACCTCTCTCCTAGGTGGTCTCAACCTGCCCTGTCGCTTCACCACAAAGATCCACACAGAGGGCCGTCGAGAAAGTATGTCCTTCTAGCCCCCAATTCGTGAATCAACCGCACTACAAGAAATATGTCAACTAGTGACCTTCTGTCAGTGATCCTGGAAGAATTGGTCATAGATCTATGACCATTTCAGACCAATTTGTCAAAAGCTGTTCGGGGGGCTCCAAACCCTAAACTATAACGACCATTTTTGTTAGAAAGGTCGTAATTTCCTTACACGAAATGGTCATAAAGCAGATAGCACTGGTCTGCTGCCTTATTTCTAGCTGATCATGACCAATGTAGATGGTCATAACCTTGTAAATTGTGGTGTGTTGCTATGACTAGGTGCCACCTCATCAGTTTTGCCTATGTGTCATGTCCATGTGGAAGTTTTTGCCCTAGGTTGTGAAGCAACCTATATTTCTGTCATGCCCAAAATTCCCCAAAAAATATCATAAATTCTTTGGGTCATATCTTCGTCAAATATGTAAAAAACCTTCCTTGCCTAGTTCAAAAATATTCATTTTCCTATTCTTTTCAGAACAACAGTTTGTGAAGGAAGTACCACTTGGGCATGTCCAAATAGTATACATTTTCTACAGTGCTTTCCTATGCCCAAATAACCATCCTCCACCAAATGGCAGCTCAATCCATTCATTATTTTGAGCCGAGCTTCAACATTCGTATTTATGTCTAGTGTGGTAGTTTGCAAAGCAAGTACCACCTAGGCTCCTCCTTTTGAGATGAAAATTTGTGAAGACGGTCTTCTTAGTAACTGATCATCCTCAGCCAAAACTCATGCCCATTAGCCATGTACATTTCCCGTACCGCCAATCAAACACTTGGCTGCTAATTCATGTTTGAGCATCAATCGGTCTCCTCGTGAGAATCTTATGTTGTAATTTTCTTCCTAGCACCTACCTGGGGAGTGCCCAACCCACTAGACATGCCTAGGCCTCCCAGAACGCATGTCAATGCCAAGGTCACGCGGTGACCACGCACCAGGCATGCGAGTTCACGCGCTCTGGAGTTGGGGCCCTCGGTCACCGCCCAAACCTCGACGTATCACCACCAAACCATGTATTTATGATTAAATAGGTACTTATGTAACTAGAAATGATTTTTGGAAAAAATAAATAGCAAACTATGAGGCAGCTGCAGTTCAAATTTGACCCGCTTCCAACTGAATCGGCAGAAATTTGTCTTTTTCACAAGAGGTGGATCAAAACTTGTTACACCCAACCATTTTGTCCATTGTGCATTAAATATGGCCTAGTATTTTATAAAATTGATTTGGTCCAATTTTGCAACAATTATTTGGGAGGTCCTTCACAAAAAAACCTCCTTTTGGGCACTCGAAAAATGGAAAATGGTTTTTCGTCCAAAGAAAATGAAAACTTCCTTAGGCGACATTGTTTGCCATTCCAATATGCACCCTTGTGCACAATATGAGATCATTTGAACAAACTATGCCATGAATGTGGCCATAAGATTGATTATTTGGCTTGAAAGCCATTGATCTCCATACGTGATAGCTCGTTTCTGAGAACACTTTTTAAAAATAATTGTCGTATTACAAGTTTGTTATTTTTCCTGGAAACTTGGTCACATATAATGACACAATGCGAAGGTTTTCCAATTTTTTGATTTTTTTTGAATTTTTTATGCCCGTTTCGAAATGCGGTCAAAACGGCGGGCTTGACCGTTCCTAGCTAGTGGTTGAATCTTGGAATTTTTTTGGTGTTTCTATGATTAAATAGATACTTATGTACCTATAAATGATTTTTGGAAAAAATAAATAGCAAACTATGAGGCAACTGTAGTTCAAATTTGACCCGCTTCCAACTGAATCGACGGAAATTTGTCTTTTTCACCAGTGGTGGATCAAAACTTTTTACACCCAACCATTTTGTCAATTGTGCATTAAATATGTCCTAGTATTTTATAAAAATTATTTGGTCCAATTTTTCAATAATTATTTGGTAGGCCCTTCACAAAAAAACCTCATTCGGGCACTCGGAAAATGGAAAATGCTTTTTCCGTCCAAAGAAAATGAAAACTTCCTTAGGCAACATTGTTTTCCATTCCAATATGCACCCTTGCGCAAAATATGATATCATTTAAACAAACTATGCCATGAATGTGGCCATAAGATTGATCATCTGGCTTGAAAGCCATTGATCTCCACACATGATAGCTCGTTTCTGAGAACACTTTTTAAAAAGAATTGCCGTATTACAAGTTTATTATTTTTCCTAGTAACTTAGTCACATATAATGACACAATGCAAATATTTTCCAATTTTTTATTTATTTTTTGAATTTTTATGCCTGTTTCAAAATGCGGTCAAAATGGCGGGAATGACCGTTCCTAGCTAGTTGTTGAATCTTGGAATTTTTTTGGTGTTTCTGTAATTAAATAGATACTTTTGTACATAGAAATGATTTTTGGAAAAAATAAATAACAAACAATGAGGACGCTACAGTTCAAATTTGACCCGTTTCCTACTGAATGAGCGAAAATTTGTCTTTTTCATGAGAGGTGGATCAAAATTTTTAACACCCAATCATTTGGTCAATTGTGCATTAAATATGTCCTAGTATTTTATAAAATTGATTTGGTACAATTTTGCAACAAATATATGGTAGTTCCTTCACAAAAAAGTCATTTTGGGCACTCAGAAAATGATTAAAAATAGCTAGAAAGATCAGACATGCATAGAAATTGGTCCTTATCCATAAAATGTGGTCTAACTCTAGTGAAAATTTGTGTGGTGCCATTTGCAAAAAAAATTGATAGCTACTTCACAAAATCCCTCTATTTTTAGTACTTAGACACTTTTTTAAATCATTGGTTTTTCGAAACAATCAGGACTCTTCCCACGGACCGATGACATGGCGCCCATCCATCCATCTCTCCATCCCACATCCATCCATCCATCTATCTACAGAAAAAAAGAAAATGAAATGAAAAAGAGATACCCCCACCCGCAGCCCAAACCCTAGGTCAGATCCCATCCACTCCCCCCATCGTACCCCTCCTCTCCTCGCAGCCGCCGCCACCTCCTCCCTCGATCCAGTCCTCTCCCCGACCTCCTTTCCCCGATCTGTAGATGTATGTCCCCCTCCCCCCGCGCCGCCGCCCCCACCTTCTCCTTCCTCTCCCAAGGGAAGGGAAGCAAGGGAACAGAAGGAAGGGAGGGAAGGCCGGCAAGGAGTTCGGTTGAGCGCCGCCGTGTGATTTCCCCGGCTCCCGCGCCGCCGCGCGAGCTCCTCGGAACCCCGCTAGCACAGCGGCCACCACCGCCCCTCTTCCACGCAGGGAGATTAGGGAGGTTGCCGTCTCCCACGGCCATGGCATGCTCCTCTGCTGACGAGGCCGCCGTCTCTCTTCCCTGCTCGAGGCTGCCGTCGACCATGGCCATGCTCGAGGTCTACTGCTCCCTGCCCTGCCCTCCGCGCCAGTGATCTACTGCACCGCTGCGCTCCCCGACATGCCCGTGGCCGTGGGCCCCCAGCCGCCGCCGTCCGCGGGCCTCCGGGCGAGGTCCATGGCCACCTTCACCGGCACGTGAGCGCCCCCTTCCCTACCCTTTCTGCCTAGATCCGCTACCCCTGAATTTGAGTGGTCTCTCGGTTGAATCTGTGTTGCAGGAAGCCCCACGTCAAGAAGGACCAGGAGGGCGTCGACGTCTTCGACAGCATCTGGAAAAAGGCATCTGGAAGAAGGTGACCCCTCTGCATTTTCTGTAGCTTGCATGTTTGTTCCATTAGAACATAGAAAGATTGTAAGTGCTATGTATGTAGGTATCGTAGTTACCATTCTTGGAACCAAGCTCCAGCTAATCCTTCTACTCTTAATTGATACTGGCAAGTTTGTTCCTCATCATGTGGCAATTCTAGGTGGTGCAGTGTGCACAACCAGCCACTCGTAAATTGCTCTTGTCCTGGTTGTTCCCTGTAGAAAGTAGAAATGGTACTACTATTGTGCCATTTGTGCAGAGACCTGGGAGATGGGTTAAACAAAGATTTAAGTATATGAGCCACCTTCTCTTTTTCTGACCATTGTGTCAAAATCAGATAAGAGAACATGCAAGTGGTTTAGAACTTTAGATGACTGATATATCATAAATCAGTTGGCCTCTGAAATTTAGTTTCATTAGGTATATCATGCATTAAGCTTCAGGTGATAGGTTAAAGAAAAATCTCTTATATATGTGGCTTCCTTTTTCTTTTTCTAATGATTACAACTTATTAGATTATTTTGTCAAAATCAGACAGGAACATCATCAGAATATGCAAGACCAGGTACTGCTGATAAGGCTATTCAATGAAAACCAAGAAGCGTAAAACTAAGAAGCTCAAGGTCAAGGGCCTCGATTTGGGCTGATTTACTGATTTGGTTTCCTCTGCTGGTGATGCTTGTTCCTGAAGGCGCTGGCCAAGGAGCTGGTGCAGTCTAGGAAGGCGGTCAACCACCTCTACGAGAGCAAGGCCCAGCTCAACTCCATCTCCATGCACCTCGTCAAGATCATTGGTAATGGACACCGCCTGCATCGTATCTATCTTTCTAGATAGCATTCAGTATGGTAACATTTAGTAATTTACAGCTGCTATTCATGATGCTATTACAAACTCTGAAATCTGGTACTGTAGTCAAATGTGCTTCCTTTCTGAACAACTGTGCACCTTGGCGAGCTCGTCGGTAGCAAACAGTTTCTACTGGCCTCGTATCATTCTATACTAGTATGGGTAGATAGCATCCAAGTTTGTTGTCTACTGACCTCTGCTAGTGTCTTGAAATGCTTGGGAATGGCCCGTCCATCTGGACATGCAGTTAGTCTGAATCTGTTTTGGTAGCTAACATGCCTCGTCATTCTGACTACCTGCTTTCTCACTTCATGGCACTTGAGAACATTCATGTTCTGTTTTATTCATTCTCACATTCTGGCATCTATTACTACAACGATCTCACAATGGCGGTTTAGGACATGCTTATCCTTGCAAAAAATGAGCTCAGGCAATACTAATGTTTATATCTATCATTCAGTACTACTGTTTATATCTAATCAAGATCTTATGATTTACACAGGCCGGGTTGTTGCAAGTTCCATGGAGCCCTCCTCCCCTCGTCAAGCTCGGCGCCAAGAGCGAGGATCTGCTCTTCGTCTCGCCTCGCCTCGCACAAGCAACGTCGTATTCCTGTCTGCTCTTTCACTAGTGTCGACCCTTGCTTTCATTGTTAATACTACACGCATGCTCCACAACTAATACAGAAGATGCATTTCCATCCCATCTAGTAGGTGCTGACTCGATGCAAACAAATAAAATAAAATTAGTAGGTGTTGACTGCTCACACCCCATATATGCTGAACGATGCTAGCTGTTGTACCAATGTGATGTTGCTTGCTTGATTGATGACTTGTTGTCATTAACTAGAAAAAAGAAGAAGAAAACCTTGTCAATTTATTTGAGGAGAATCTCGTATCCCATTCATTAGACAACCAGTACTACTTGTATTTGCATGTTTGCTTGCTTGCTTGGTTGCTTGCTTGTAGCACTATCAAGTGTGAGGAAATCCAGTACTAGGATGTGTGGAGCTGGGACGCTGTTGGCAGATAGAAAACCTTGTAATTTTGTTTCCGTAAGCTAAAGTTTGTGATTTAATTTCTGGAAGGTAAACATTGTAAGTCTATTAAGAAACTTGAGCAAAATCAGCCCACAAGTTAGTTGAAGTCACAAGTGCCTTTTATTGGCACAGTCTTCACACATAATCCACCTTATATCTTCCTCAAAACAGTCACCATACTACCAATTATGGCATTTCCATAGGGGAAATATCTAGTGCACCGGAGCTTGTGGTGCTACCGGTGCACCGAACTTACATTGTGTTTTTAGAATGTTCAAAAAAATCTGAAAAAAATTAGCACACTAACACAACATCAATGTAGGTTATCACAAAATTTCAAGTCAAAATTTGAAACATAACTCGAAAAACAAAAATAACAAATTCAACATTGAATAGTACATAACATAACTTGGGCTTTAGATTTGGCCCATTAACACACTGATGTCAAATTTGTCATTTTTGTATCTTAAAAAATATTTTGAATTTGTACACGAAATTTGGTGACATCATACATTGTTGTTGTGTTAATGTGCTAGATTTTTTTCAGATTTTTTAAAACATTCTATGGCATCCGGTGCACCGGTAGCACCACAAGTGTGGGTGCACCGGATACATTCCCCATTTCCATAGCCATTCCGAGATAAATTGTCATGCAACTTCCACCATTCCGTTTTATTATGACACACACCATCATTGTCATATTGCTTTGCATAATCATATGCATGAGGCATTCATATAGAGTCATATCTTTGTTCTAGTATTGAGTTGTAATTTTGGAGTTGTAAGTAAATAAAAGTGTGATGATCATCATTATTAGAGCATTGTCCCATGTGAGGAAAGGATGATGGAGACTATGATTTCCCCACAAGTAGGGATGAGACTCCGGACTTAAATAAATAAAAAGAGGCCAAAGATCCCAAAATAATAATAAAAAGAGACCAAAGAGCCCAAAAAGAAAATAAGAAGGAGAAAAAAGAGAGAGAAAGAGAGAAGGGACAATGTTACTATCCTTTTCCACACTTATGCTTCAAAGTAGCACCATACTATTCATGATAGATAGTCTCCTATTTTTTTCACTTTCATATATTACTAGTGGGGATTTTTATTATAGAACTTGGCTTGTTTATTCCAATGATGGGGCTTCCTCAAATGCCTTAGGTCTTCATGAGCAAGCAAGTTGTATGCACACCCACTTAGATTTCTTTTTGAGCTTTCATACACCTATAGCTCTAGTGCATCTGTTGCATGGCAATCCCTACTCCTTGCATTGACATCAACTGATCAGCATCTCCATAGCCCATTGATTAGCCTCGTCGATGTGAGACTTTCTCCTTTTTTGTCTTCTCCACACAACCTCCACCATCATATTCTATTCCACCTATTGTGCTATATCCATGGCTCATGCTCATGTATTGCGTGAGAATTGAAAATCTTAAGAACGTCAAAAGTATAAAACAACCGCTTGGCTCGTCATCGGGGTTGTGCATGATAAATACTTTGTGTGATGAAGATAGAGCATGACAAGATTATATTATTTTGTAGGGATAACTTTCTTTGGCCATGATATTTTGAGAAGACACGATTGCCTTTTACTATGCTTGAAGTACTATTGTTTTTATGTCAATATTAAACTATTGTTTTGAATCTTATGGATCTGAATATTCATGCCACATAAAGAAATATTACATTGATAAACATGTTAGGTGGCATTCCACATCAAAAATTCTGTTTTTAGCATTTATCTACTCAAGGATGAGCATGAATTAAGCTTGGGATGCTTGATACGTCTCCAACATATCTACAATTTTTTATTGTTCCATGCTATTATATTATTCATCTTGGATATTTTATATGCATTATTATGCTATTTTATATCATTTTTTGGGACTAACCTATTAACCTAGTGTCAAGTGGCAGTTGTTGTTTTTTCCTTCTTTTGTCTTTTTCATGATTTTTCTTGGACAAGAAGACACGTACGAAGCTTCGGGAGGAGGCAAGAAGGGCCACGGTGAGCCAGAAGCTCACTAGGCGTGCCCTAGGGGGAGACCTAAGAGCTTGTGGGTCCCCAGTTGCCCCTCTAACCCTAATATCAACTCAATAAATAGCCAAATATTCCTCGTATACCATGGGGCACACCAAAAATACTTTTACACCGCCGCAAGTTTCTGTCCTCGTGAGATCCCATCTGGAGACCTATTTTGGTACTCTACCGGAGGGGGATTCAATCACAAAGGGCCTCTACATCAACCTTGTTGTCCTTCCGATGATGTGTGAGTAGTTTACCATAGACCTATGGGTCCATAGCTAGTAGCTAGATGTCTTCTTCTCTCTCTTTGATCTTCAATACAATGTTCTCCTCGATGTTCTTGGAGATCAATTCGATGTAATCTTCTTTTGCGGTGCGTTTGTTGAGATATGATGTATTGTGGGTTTATGATCAAATTATCTATGAATATTATTTGAGTCTTCTCTGAACTCTTTTATGCATGATTAAGATATATTTGTATTTCTCTCCGATCTATTGATTTGGTTTGGCCAACTAGATTGATTTTTCTTGCAATGGGAGAGGTGCTTTGTAATGGGTTCAATCTTGCGGTGCTCAATCCCAGTGACAGAAAGGGACATGACATCTATTTGTATTGTTGCCATTAAGGATAAAAAGGCGGGGTTTATTCATATTGATTGGGTCTATCTCTCTACATCATATTATCTTGCTTAAGGCGTTACTACGTTCTTGTTAACTTAATACACTAGATGCATGATGGATAGTGGTTGATGTTTGGAGTAATAGTAGTAGATGCAAGCAGGAGTCGGTCTACTTTTCATGAACGTGATGCCTATATTCATGATCATTGCCTTATATATCATCATAATTATTCTCTTTTCTATGAGTTGCTCAACAATAATTTGTTAACCCACCGTATGTGTTCTTTCAAGAGAGAAGCCTCTGGTGAAAACTATGGCCCCTGGGTCTATTCTTATCATATTATTTTTAGATATATAAAACCAAAAACGCAAAAATACCTTGCTGCAATTTATTTATATTTACTTTATTTTGCACTTCTATTTACCTTTTATACCCCTTTATTGCGTTGGGTGCAAGTATTTGTTCGTTTGTGAAGGTGCTATCATTGGAGACTTGTGTGTTCCTCCTACTGGATTGATACCTTGGTTCTTAACTAAGCGAAATACTTATCTCTACTTTCTTGCATCACCCTTTCCTCTTCAAGGGCAAAACCAACGCAAGCTCAAGAAGTAGCAGGTAGCAATAGAAACAGTAGCAATTTTTTAGTGATCGTAACAACAGCAACAATGAAAGTAACTTAGCAAAGATCAATATATGAAAAGCATAGGCATTGGATCATTGATGGATAATTGCATTGGATGGTATTCATCATGTAGCAGTTATAACCTAGAGCGACACAGAACTAGCTCCAATTCATCAATGTAATGTAGGCATGTATTCTATATGTAGTCGTACATGCTTATGGAAAAAAACTTGCATGACAACTTTTTCCTACCCTCCCGTGGCAGCGGGGTCCATAAGGAAACTAAGTGATTAAGGCCTCCTTTTTACAAAGAACTGGAACAAAGCATTAGCACTTAGTGAATACATGAACTCCTCAAACTACGGTAATCACCAGAAAGAATCCCAATTATTGTCACATTGGGGTATGCGGATCATAACACGTAATAGGTGCATATAACTTGCAAGATAGGATCAATAACACACATATATTCATGAAAACATAATAGGTTCAGATCTGAAATCATGGCACTCGGGCTCTAGTGACAAGCATTAAGCATAGAAAAGTCATAGCAACATCAATCTCAGAACATAGTGGATACTAGGGATCAAGCCCTAACAAAACTAACTTGATTCCATGATAAATCTCATCCAACCCATCATCATCCAGCAAGCCTATGAAGAAATTACTCATCCCGGTGGTGAGCATCATGAAATTGGTGATGGAGGAAGGTTGATGATGATGATGACGATGACATCGCATTCCACCCTCCGGAGCCCCGAACGGACTCAAGATCAGCCTCCCGATGAAGAACGGGAGATGGCGGTGGCTCCATATCGTAAAACGCGATGAATCCTTCTCTTTGGGTTTTTTCTTGGCAAATAGGTATGTATGAAGTTGGAGTTAGGGTTGCCGGAGGTCCAGGGGGGCACAAATTCATCGGGCACGCCCTAGGCGGGTGAGCACACCCCCTAAGCTTCTGGATCTTGGGTGGCCCCCTTAGGTATATTTTTCCACTAGTATTTTCTATATATTCCATAAAAATTCTCCGTAAATTTTCAGGTCAATCTGAGAACTTTGATCTCTGCACAAAAACAACACCATGGAAATTCTGCTGAAAACTGCATAAGTCCGTGTTAGTTTCATTTAAATCATGTAAATTAAAGTCCAAAACAAGAGCAAAAGTTTTGGAAAAGAAGATACGGCGGAGATGTATCAGAGCCTAGACGGGTCAAAAGTGACCATCATGCCTAATCTGGCGGTAACACGACCGGCTTCATCGGTAAAGTCTTCTCCCACTTCCACTCGAAAGAGAACTCCAAGTCATGGGGCCCCAACACCCTTACTTCTCTTCCTAAGGGCCTACATTCATAATTCCCACACGGAAACACGGCTCCTCAAGGGGGCCCCGCGTCGGAAACACAGGGAGCTCGTCCGCACACGGCAGCCGTGGAAGCAGACCGGGATGGCTCTTCCCCACACAGGTAGTTGTTGGGGAACGTAGCATGCAATTCCAAAAAAATTCCTATGATCACGCAAGATCTATCTAGGAGATGCATAGAAACGAGAGGGGGAGAGTGTGTCCACGTACCCTCGTAGACCGAAAGCGGAAGCGTTAGGATAACGCAGTTGATGTAGTCGAACGTCTTCGCGATCCAACCAATCAAGCACCGAATGTACGACACCTCTGAGTTCAGCACACATTCAGCTCGATGATGTCCCTCGAACTCTAGATCCAGCAAAGTGTCGAGGGAGAGTTTCATTAGCACGATGGCATGGTGACGGTGATGGTGATGTGATCCGTGCAGGGCTTCGCCTAAGCACTATGACAATATGACCGTAGGAGTAAACTATGGAGGGGGGCACCGCACACGGCTAAGAGAACAATTGATGTGCTTTGGGGTGCCCCTGCCCCCATATATAAAGGAGGAGAGGGAGGAGGCCGGCCCTAGGGGCGCACCATGGGGGGAACCGACTTGGACTCCTAGTCCTAGTCGCCCCCCCTTCCTTTCTTTCGGAGGGGCAAAGGGGAAGTAGAGGGAGAGGGAGAAGGAAAGGGGGGCCGCGCACCCTCCCCTTGTCCAATTCGGACTGCCCATGGGGGGGGGGGCGTGCCACCCATTGTGGGCTGCCCTCTCTTTCCCCTATGGCCCATGTTGGCCCATAACTTTCCCCGAGGGGTTCCGGTAACCCCTCGGTACTCCGATAAATATCTGAACCACTTTGAAACCATTCTGGTGTCCAAATATTATCTTCCAAGATATCAATCTTTACCTCTAGACCATTTCGAGACTCCTCGTCATGTCCATGATCTCATCCGGGACTCCGAACAATCTTCAGTCACCAAAACACATAACTTATAATACAAATCGGCATCAAACGTTAAGCGTGCGGACCCTACAGCTTCGAGAACTATGTAGACATGCCTGAGACACATCTCCGATCAATAACCAACAGCGGAACCTGGATTCTCATATTGGTTCCTACATATTCTACGAAGATCTTTATCGGTCAAACCGCAATGACAACATACGTCATTCTCTTTGTCATCGGTATGTTACTTGCCTGAGATTCGATCGTCGGTATCTTCATACCTAGTTCAATCTCGTTACCGGCAAGTCTCTTTACTCGTTCTGTAATGCATCATCCCGTAACTAACTCATTAGTCACATTGCTTGCAAGGCTTATCATGATGTGCATTACCAAGAGGGCCCAGAGATACCTCTTCGATACTCGGAGTGACAAATCCTAATTTCGATCTATGCCAACCCAACAAACACCTTCAGAGACACCTGTAGAGCATCTTTATAATCACCCAGTTACGTTGTGACATTTGATAGCACACAAGGTGTTCCTCCGGTATTCGGCAGTTGCATAATCTCATAGTCAAAGGAATATGTATAAGTCATGAAGAAAGCAATAGCAATAAAACATAACGATCATTATGCTAAGCTAACGGATGGGTCTTGTCCATCACATCATTCTCCTAATGATGTGATCCCGTTATCAAATGACAACTTATGTCCATGGTTAGGAAACCTTAACCATCTTTGATCAACGAGCTAGTCTAGTAGAGGCTCACTAGGGACACGGTGTTTTGTCTATGTATTCACACATGTATCAAGGTTTCCGGTCAATACAATTCTAGCATGAATAATAAACATTTATCATGATATAAGGAAATATAAAATAACAACTTTATTATTGCCTCTAGGGCATATTTACTTCAGTAGCACTCTTCTTACTTTCCTCCGAAGATAGCTCATCATAGACTTGATTCTTTCGTTCCTTTTATAGGTGGTCCACCCATCCTACTGTGACGGAGGAGTCTAGCATCATGGGGACCGCAACTTCGAGGAGCGGCATAGAACCCATTCCCATCTTGGGGGTTATCCCCGAAGCACCCCATCCAGAGGATTCCGGGACCTGTTCGGACACCACCTTAGAGGTCGAAAGTGCCACAAACCATCAGCGGCAGAAGGCCTCCTTGAGGAGCTCCACCTTTTCCAGCCAAGAATTTAATGCTCTAAGTTCAGTGGATGCTTACCTCGGGGCAACCCGTTCAGTCTTCGAAAAGGCAATGCATGTTTTGTCTAGGGGCTTGCATGTAAGGTGCTTTCGAGCTTGGTTAATTTTAGGGATTCACTGTGCTGATAGGAAATTGTTTGCTTGAGGGTAAACTGAGCTGCCGAATATGTCAGTAGCCCCTAAGCCTTGATATGGGCACAGGTGATTGTATCGGGGCTTAAAAAACTCTACCTTGAACAGGATTCATGGGAGTGGAATAACGAGCTCTCTAAAGGGCTCTCCCTGATAGAAACGAAGCTAAATGTTGCGTTGTCTGAGATGGAGCAAGTTAAAAATTTCAACAGAGAAGTGCATGGTAGGTATCTCTGCTTACGTGGCGTTCTTTTTATGAAGAACTTCGGATCATGCAACAACACCATATATTGTAGTAGCGGAAGCCCATGGTCAGCTTGAAAAGGACCTCAAGCATGCCCGTGAAGACTACTCTATGCGGAGTCGCGGCATTAGGCTGGCCACCGCATGTTGACACGGAGCATGGAAGACACGAACGCGCTTAAGGCGAAGAATGCCCAATAGGCCAGGAAATTGAAGATGTGGAAGCTTAGCTGGCCCTCACCGAGGCGAAGGATCGTAACATGAATGAAGCCATGTCCGGTAAGTGTGCCTTTCTCTATTTTAAAATTGCTCTTAGGAAGAAACCGGTGCAATCTTCAATAGGCTGACTCACTTGATAGATTTATTTACAGGTCGGTCGCTCGGGGCTCCTAACCCATTGCCCAAAGATGCTTTGACAAGGCTTTCCGAGGTGCATGAGAAGGCACGGAGGGCTATGAGGGTTGTTTTCAAGGCTTTATGGCCCGAGGAAGAAAGTGTGCTCGAAGACATGTCCATCCTAGCCGAGCGACTTAAGGGGGCCTGGCACCGAATAGAAGCTTGGAAGATATTGGCTTGTCGGGAGGGAGTGAGGGAGGCATGGGCAATGGTCAAGACCCGTTACACTACCATAGAGACAGCGCATCTTGCCGAGTTGGGCCCTGTGGGCCCTAACAGGAATGAAGTACGGTTATGATGTTCGGACACACCATTATGCTGTGGTGTTCCAGGTGGCACGAATTTGTGAAACTATTCCACATTGTTTTTAATTGAAGACCAAACTCGTAACTCAAATATTTGTCTCTGTGATTAGATCCTAGAAACTTTATTTTCTTGTCACGATGATTTTCCACTTCTGAAAGTGCGTTATATCGACTAGAGGGGGGTGAATAGGCGATTTTTATGAAAGTCTTCAGAACATAGAAGTTTTGAAGACAAACGATAAAATTAAACCTATTACCATGCAGCGGAAGGTAGACTACACTAGGCAAACCATAGTCAAGTATTCAATGAAGTGAAAGCACAAAGACTAATAGCAGCTAGGTAGTAAGGATCAGGTAGGAAGATATTGTGAAGCCAAACAGAACACGCAGTCACTCAGTGAAGACAAATGATAGTGCAAACATACAATGACTTCACAAGGAGTAACAGTAAGTAAAGGGAAGTGAAGATGAAACCAGTGACTCGTTGAAGACAATGATTTGTTGGACCAGTTCCAGTTGCTGTGATAACTGTACATCTAGTTGGAGCGGCTAGGTATTTAAACCTTAGGACACATAGTCCCGGACACCCAGTCCTGAACACGCAGCTCAGGACACCCAGTCCTCACCATATTCTCCCTGAGCTAAGGTCACATAGACCTCGCCCAATCACTCTGGTAAGTCTTCAAGGTAGACTCCCAAACCTTCATAGACTTCGTTCACCGGCGATCCACAATGTCTCTTGGATGCTCAGAACGTGATGCCTAACCGGCTAGAGGATGCACAGTCCTCAAGTGTAATAAGTCTTCAAATCACACAGACAAGAAGACTTATGTGATGCCCAATTCTCTCTGGCTCTGGTGGTTAGGGCTTTATCCTCGCAAGGAATTCTCTCTCAAAGGCTTCGAGGTGGGTTGCTCTCAAACGACAAAAGCCGTACTTTCAATCTGAGCAGCCAACCATTTATGGTTGTAGGGGGTGGGCTATTTATAGCCACTTGGCAACCCGACCTGATTTGTCCGAAATGACCCTGGGTCACTAAGGAACTGACACGTGTTCCAACGGTCAGATTTCAAACTCACATGGCAACTTTACTTGGGCTACAAGCAAAGCTGACTTGTCCAACTCTGGACAAGATTCGCTCTCATAGTCTTCACTCGAAGACATAGGTTTTTGGTTTAGGCATCACTTCAGTCATTCTGACTGGTTCTCTTGGACCCCACTTAATAGTACGGTGGTTCCTATGACTCAACACAAAAGAAAAAGAACTACGAAAGATCTAAGTCTTCGAGCTCCATAGGCTTCATATAGTGTCTTCTCTTGTCATAGTCTTCAATGTGAATATCTTCACATACCACCTTTGACTTCAATGTCTTCATACATTTTTAGGGGTCATCTCTGGTAGTAAAACCGAATCAATGAGGGACTTCTACCTGTGTTATCCTGCAATTCTCACAAACACATTAGCCCCTCAACTAGGTTTGTCGTCAATACTCCAAAACCAACTAGGGGTGGCACTAGATGCACTTACAACTTCACTCTGAAGTTCTTTGAACCTTTCAAATGTTTCAGACTTATGTTTCATCAAGGAGATATACCCATATCTGCTCAAATCATCTGTGAAGGTCAGAAAATAACGATACCCGCCGCGAACCTCAACACTCATCGGACCGCATACATCAGTATGTATTATTTCCAATAAGTCAGTTGCTCGCTCCATTGTTCCGGAGAATGGAGTCTTAGTCATCTTGCCCATGAGGCATGGTTTGCAAGCATCAAGTGATTCTGAAAGCCCATCAGCATGGTGTTTCTTCATGTGCTTTACACCAATATGACCTAAACGGCAGTGCCACAAATGAGTTGCACTATCATTATTAACTTTGCATCTTTTGGCTTCAATATTATGAATATGTGTATCACTATGGTCGAGATTCAACAGACCATTTTCATTGGGTGTATGACCATAGAAGGTTTTATTCATGTAAACAGAACAACAATTATTCTCTAACTTAAATGAATAACCGTATTGCAATAAACATAATCAAATCATATTCATGCTCAATGCAAACACCAAATAACACTTATTTCGGTTCAACACTAATCCCGAAAGTATAGGGAGTGTGCGATGATGATCATATCGATCTTGGAACCACTTCCAACACACATCGTCACTTCACCCTCAACTAGTCTTTGTTTATTCTGCAACTCCCGTTTCAAGTTACTACTCTTAGAAACGGAACTAGTATCAAATACCGAGGGGTTTCTATAAACACTAGTAAAGTACACATCAATAACATGTATATCCAATATACCTTTGTTTACTTTGCCATCCTTCTTATCCGCCAAGTATCTAGGGCAGTTCCACTTCCAGTGACCATTTCCTTTGCAGTAGAAGCACTTAGTCTTAGGCTTAGGTCTAGACTTGGGCTTCTTCTCATGAATAGCAACTTGCGTGCCGTTCTTCTTGAAGTTCCCCTTCTTCCCTTTGCCCTTTTCTTGAAACTAGTGGTCTTGTGAACCATCAACACTTGATGCTTTTCTTTATTTCTACCTTCATCGATTTCATCATCATGAAAAGCTCGGGAATCGTTTTCGTCATCCCTTGCATACTATAGTTCATCACGAAGTTCTACTAACTTGGTGATGGTGACTAGAGAATTCTGTCAATCACTATTTTATCGGGAAGATTAACTCCCACTTGATTCAAGCGATTATAGTGCCCAGACAATCTGAGCACATGCTCACTGCTTGAGCTATTCTCCTCCATCTTTTAGCTATAGAACTTGTTGGAGACTTCATATCTCTCAACTCGGGTATTTGCTTGAAATATTAACTTCAACTCCTGGAACATCTCATATGGTCCATAACGTTCAAAACGTCTTTGAAGTCCCGATTCTAAGCCGTTAAGCATGGTGCACTAAACTATCAAGTAGTCATCATATTGAGCTAGCCAAACGTTCATAACGTCTGCATCTGCTCCTGCAATAGGTCTGTCACCTAGCGGTGCATCAAGGACATAATTCTTCTGTGTAGCAATGAGGATAATCCTCAAATCACGGATCCAATCCGCATCATTGCTACTAACATCTTTCAACTTAGTTTTCTCTAGGAACATATCAAAAATAAAACAGGGGAGCTAAACGCGAGCTACTGATCTACAACATAGATATGCTAATACTACCAGGACTAAGTTCATGATAAATTAGAGTTCAATTAATCAAATTACTTAAGAACTCCCACTTAGATAGACATCCCTCTAATCTTCTAAGTGATCACGTGATCCATATCAACTAAACCATGTCCGATCATCACATGAGATGGAGTAGTTTCAATGGTGAACATCACTATGTTGATCATATCTACTATATGATTCACACTCGACCTTTCGGTTTCAGTGTTCCGAGGCCATATCTGCATATGCTAGGCTCGTCAAGTTTAACCTGAGTATTCCGCGTGTGCAACTGTTTTGCACCCGTTGTATTTGAACGTATAGCTTATCACACCTTATCATCAAGTGGTGTCTCAGCACGAAGAACTTTCGCAACGGTGCATACTCAGGGAGAACACTTATACCTTGAAATTTAGTGAGAGATCATCTTATAATGCTACCATCGATCTAAGCAAAAAAAGATGTATAAAAGATAAACATCACATGCAATCAAAATATGTGACATGATATGGCCATCATCATCTTGTGCCTTTGATCTTCATCTCCAAAGTATCGTCATGATCTCCATCATCACCGTCATGACACCATGATCTCCATCATCTTGATCTATATCAATGTGTCGTCACATGGTCGTCTCGCCAACTATTGCTCTTGGAGCTATTGCTATCGCATAGCGATAAAGTAAAGCAATTATTTGGCACTTGCATCTTATGCAATAAAGAGACAACCATAAGGCTTCTGCCAGTTGCCGATAACTTCAACAAAACATGATCATCTCATACAACAACTTATATTTCATCACGTCTTGACCATATCACATCACAACATGCCCTGCAAAAACAAGTTAGACGTCCTTTACTTTGTTTTTGCAAGTTTTACGTGGCTGCTACGGGCTGAGCAAGAACTGTTCTTACCTACGCATCAAAACCACAACAATAGTTCATCAAGTTAGTGCTCTTTTAACCTTATCAAGGACTGGGCTAGCCACACTCGGTTCAACTGAAGTTGGAGAAACTGACACCCGTCAGCCACCTGTGTGCAAAGCACGTCGGTAGAACCAGTCTCGCGTAAGCGTACGTGTAATGTCGGTCCGGGCCGCTTCATCCAACAACACCGCCGAACCAAAGTATGACATGCTGGTAAGCAGTATGACTTTATATCACCCACAACTCACTTGTGTTCTACTCGTGCATATAACATCAACGCATAAAACCTGGCTCTGATACCACTGTTAGGTAACGTAGTAATTTCAAAAAAAAAATCCTACGCACACACAGGATCATGGTGATGCATAGAAACGAGAGGGGAGAGTGTGTCCACGTACCCTCGTAGACCGAAAACGGAAGCATTAGCACAACGCAGTTGATGTAGTCGTACGTCTTCACGATCCGACCGATCCAAGTACCGAACGCACGACACCTCCGAGTTCAGCACACGTTCAGCTCGATGACATCCCACGAACTCCAATCCAGCAGAGCTTCGAGGGAGAGTTCCGTCAACACGACGGCGTGATGACGGTGATGATGATGCTACCGATATAGGGCTTCGCCTAAGCACTGCTATGATATGACCGAGGTGGATTATGGTGGAGGGGGCACCGCACACGACTAAAAGATCAATGGTCAATTGTTGTGTCTAGAGGTGCCCCCCTGCCCCCGTATATAAAGGAGAGAGGGAGAGGCCAGCCCTAGAGGGGGCGCGCCAAGTGTGGGGAGTCCTACTAGGACTCCCAAGTCCTAGTAGGATTCCCCTTTCCTTTCCGGAGTAGGAGAGAAGGAAAGAGGGGGAGAGAGAGAAGGAAAAAGGGGCTGCACCCCTTGTCCAATTCGGACCAGAAGGGGGGCGCGCGCCTCCTTCCTTTTGGCCTCTCTCCTATATTCCCGTATGGCCCAATAAGGCCCAATACTTCTCCCGGTGAATTCCCGTAACTCCCCGGTACTCCGAAAATACCCGAATCACTCGGAACCTTTCCGATGTCCGAATATAGTCGTCCAATATATCGATCTTTACGTCTCGACCATTTCGAGACTCCTCGTAATGTCTCCGATCTCATCCGGGACTCCAAACTACCTTCGGTACATCAAATCACATAAACTCATAATACAATTGTCACCGAAACTTTAAGCGTGCGGACCCTACGGGTTCGAGAACTATGTAGACATGACCGAGACACGTCTTCGTCCAATAACCAATAGCGGAACCTGGATGCTCATATTGGCTCGCACATATTCTACGAAGATCTTTATCGGTCAAACCGCATAACAACATACGTTGTTCCCTTTGTCATCAGTATGTTACTTGCCCGAGATTCGGTCGTCGGTATCTCAATACCTAGTTCAATCTCGTTACTGGCAAGTCTCTTCACTCGTTCCGTAATACATCATCCCGCAACTAACTCATTAGTTACAATGGTTGCAAGGATTATAGTGATGTGCATTACCGAGTGGGTCCAGAGATACCTCTCCGACAATCGGAGTGACAAATCCTAATCTCGAAATACGCCAACCCAACAAGTACCTTCAGAGACACCTGTAGAGCACATTTATAACCACCCAGTTATGTTGTGACGTTTGGCAGCACACAAAGTGTTCCTCCGATAAACGGGAGTTGCATAATCTCATAGTCATAGGAACATGTATAAGTCATGAAGAAAGCAATAGCAACATACTAAACGATCAAGTGCTAAGCTAACGGAATGGGTCAAGTCAATCACATCATTCTCCTAATGATGTGATCCCGTTAATCAAATGACAATTCATGTCTATGGCTAGGAAACATCACCATCTTTGATCAACAAGCTAGTCAAGTGAGGCATACTAGTGACACTCTGTATGTCTATGTATTCACACATGTATCATGTTTCCGGTTAATACAATTCTAGCATGAATAATAAACATTTATCATGATATAAGGAAATAAATAATAACTTTATTATTGCCTCTAGGTCATATTTCCTTCATTTTGAGAGAATAAAACTATGAATAAATTGCAAGATAATAAAAGTAGATAGCTTTTGTCACACAAGAAAGTCATTTGTCCCTAGGTGATCGATAACTAAACCAGTTATCATTATTGCAATTTTATATGAGGGAGAGGCATGAGCTAACATATTTTCTCTACTTGGATCATATGCACTTATGATTGGAACTCTAGCAAGCATTCGCAACTACTAAAGATCATTAAGGTAAAACCCAACCATAGCATTAAGTATCAAGTCCGCTTTACTCCCATACACAACAACCCACTTACTCAGGTATGTGCTTCTGTCACTCACGCCACCCACCATAAAAAATCATGAACATATTGCAACACCCTACAGTGGGGATCCCACATGCTTGTGCGACACGGAGGGCACCATAGGACAACACCAAGATAAAACATACAACTCAAACCAATCACGATCACCAATCAACCCATAGGACAAAACGAATCTACTCAAACATCATAAGATAGCCATAGATCATTGAGAAATAATATATAGCGTTGAGCACCATTTTTAAGTAGAGATTATAGTGGGAATAAGAGAGGTTACACCGCTGCATAGAGAGGGAGAGAGTTGGTGTTGACGGCGGTGAAGTTGGAGGAGTAGATCACAGTCATGATGATTGCCCTGGCGGCGCTCTGGCGCCATCGGGAGAGAGGGGGAGAGAGCCCCCCTCCTTCTTCTTCTTCCTTGGCCTCGCCCCTAGATGGGAGGAGAGTTCCCCCCTATGGTCCATGGCATCCATGATGGCCGAGGGGCAGGTGCCCCTCCTAGATTGGATATATCTCTCTGTTCTCTTCTGTTGCGTTCCTGCTTTTTGGCCCTTCACCGTTTCTTACATTCCCGGAGATCCATAACTCCGATTGCGCTGAAATTTTTACACGATTTTTTCATGAATTATCTTTCTTGCGCCTGAAGAAGAGCCCCAACCGACTTACGGGGAGCCCACAAGACACCTAGGTGCGCCAGGGGGTGCCTGGCGCGCCCTGGTGGGTGGTGGAGGCCGTGGGCGTCCATTTGCATTGATTTCACCTCCTAAAAATCACATATATTCCAAAATAGTTCTGCGTAAATTTTTATCGTGTTTGGACTTCGTTTGATATGGATATTCTGCGAAACAAAAAACATGCAACAAACAGGAACTGACACTAGGCACTGGATCAATATGTTAGTCCAATAAATCATATACAAAGTTGCCAAAAATATGTGAAAGTTGTATAATATTGGCATGAAACAATCAAAAATTATAGATACGATGGAGACGTGTCAGGCATGAACTCCTTGAGTGCATCACTCTTCACAAACCGGAGGTGGATCCGGCGCATGATCTCATATCATCGCACCTAGAGCCGTGTGATGGCTTCTCCACTAAATCCTTGTACCAGGCCATCACGGCCACGCCTGGCCCAAAGCCTCTTGTCCAGATATGGACCATCTGTCTACCACTGAAGATTCAGATCTTCCTGTGGCAGTGGATCCGGGGTCGGGTCCCCTCAGGAGTGGAGGCACTCAAGCGGAATGGCCCAGGCGATGGGATTTGCCCCCTATGTGGGAGGAGGAAGACTCGAACCACATTTTCTTCTCTTGCGTGTCCGCTCAATTCCTGTGGAGCTTTTTCGCAAACTGGTTGGTGGTCGCTAGTGCCACAACTACTTCCCGACCTCTTCGCTGAAATCCAGGCATCCCCACAAACGATTCGCCACATTAGGTGGCTGACTATTAGGGTCCTTGCCTGGACGCTCTGGATGATCCGGAATAAACTTGTGATCCAGTGTGTGCCTCTTCGACGTGCTACTGACGCGGTGTTCAAATTGTGTGGCTATTTGCAACTTTGACGGCCGCTTAGCCACCCTAAAGATCGAGACGCCATCAACATCATCATAACAGATCTTCGCACGATGGCTCTCCGTGTGTTGTCGTCTTTGTTTTTTGTCTTGTTTCAGAGCTTGTTGAGATGTGCCCTCAGCAAAACCCTCTTCGTACTATGTGTTGTGCTACCATTGTGTGTGAGAGAGAGGTGTGAACTCCTGTTGGATTGTTTGGCTCTGGTGGTTTGCTTTATATATAAAGCGGAGCGAATGCCTTTTTCGGTAATAAAGTTTATTATTCTCTTGTATGAATTTGCACTATGACTTTGTATCATTGAGTTCATTACTCAATATTTATTTAGTTGTTTACGTCAATTTCCAATTCAGTAAGTGAGATGTACTTTTGCAATGTGATCCTTGTATGATATTATTTGAATTGTGATCCAAATGTCTAGAAAAGAGTGAAGGTCATGCCCAAATTTCTAACATGGTCTAATTCTTTTAGGTCTGAAAAGTATGTTTCCAATTTCCCCCAAATAGGGATGCATGAACGCAATGCACATTTGGAAAAAAAATCACGCTCTCTCCTAAACTACTGGTTGTTGCACTCGCGCACCATAGTCCCCGTCAACGATGTCATCCTTGTCATGGGCGCCCCTAGCCCGCCGTTCGTGCCACGCACTCGGTACAACTCCTCCTTCAACGAGGAGCATGATGCCAACACCCTTCATTAGAGGAGGGCGCCAACGCCCTTGAACCCCCCTCATCACTTTACCTGTCAAGCCCGAGCCTGATGACTCAATATGGGTCGTGCTTGAGCTATTTTCCTTTGCATAAGCCCGCCGTAAGCGCTTCGGGCTCGCAACCGACGATGGGAAGGAACACGGGTAGACTACCCTCCTCACTCACAGCTCTGAGGAGGAGGCCACGGTTCGAGGTAGAGCGCGCCCGCCGATGCAAGGTTGGTTCTGCCGCTCGTCGACAACCACGACCTTGATGAGATTGAGGAGGAAGACAAAGAGGTCGACGATGAAAAGACAACGTCAGTGTCAAAGTAATTAGCACTAGTAATAGCTAGCAATGTTGAACAGTGACATTCCAATTTGCAAAATAAATATAAATACGATGAATTTTGGCCATGAATATAATTTCAAATTAAGTGATCGTATTTGATTATGTTTATTCATTGTTTGAATGGCTTAAACTGAAACTGCAAATTTGAAGAACATGCAAAAAGAAAAATGGAGCATGCCTTTGGCAATTCTGTATTTGCGCACAAGGCCGGCAGCCTCCAAAAAATTATGGACGAAGCTATGCTAGAATTGCTCTTAGTTATTGTTTTACTGTCTGTTGAATAACTAAGAGATTGCTTACACTTTTAAAAGGGAGATTTATTTGCAAATGATCATGCTATAGCTAATTGAAATATTATCCAGTTAATTATTTGGTGGAATTTCTGAATTAGTTAACTAACACATATTGTTCAACAAAGACGATATTTTGCATGCACGCTTGGTTGATTACTACGGATAGAAAGGCGGATCATGCTTTAGCAAAAATATTTGAGAGAATGCTTTAGCAAATTGAGCACACTAATAAAAACTTAATTCATTAAAATCCGACAGCGTTAATCACCTCAGACAGAATAAGCAAACAAACCCCTCAAAAAAAACCTAAAAAAAGAATAAGCAAACAAACACTACTCTGTAGAAAGCAAATAACAGATCTATGAACACTCCAGCAAATAACATGCGTAACTTTGCCAATTCAGATCAACAGAACACTGCAGCGCAACAACCACATTAAGACTACCTCAGAAGATGATCAGCCTCACACCGCAAGCACACAAGCGAGGCGTCCGATCTTTGCTCCTGATGGTACCATGGGAAATTTGGAAGGAGAGGAACAACTGTGTTTTCAGGACGAAGACACCGTCAAGCGAAGATATCATCCGTGCTGTCCGCACAAACATTGAGCAATGGAGACTAGCTGGAGCAACCTGTTTAGAGCCCCCGTTTGGGGACCCGATCATGAGATGGTGGCCTTGCACCCTTTAGTCTTTCCTGTTCTTCTCTATGTAACACCACCATTGATCACTTGATCGTCATGTTTCCCACTGCTTTCTTCTAAATCAATGAAGCCGGAGGACCCGGATCTTTCAAAAAAAAAAACATTAAGACTACCTCAGGTAACTTAATATAAGACGTTTCTTGACACCATGACTGTGTTAAAAAAAGTCTTACATTTTGATAGAGGGCTACGACCAAAAAGTTATATACAACTGTACACGCATCACAAAATAAAGTAGTCACTTGTATATGACCACACTGAGAAGTCATCATTCCATTGTCATCGAGGAGTTGGCAATTGTATCATAGATTGTTCGTGTCAACAGCGTCAGGTCTAGCTGAAACATTTTCCCCGTGTAATGGTTCTAATCCCAGTGACTATCTCCAAGATCTTTTTAACCTTTCTGGTTCAACTAGCCCAATGGCCGATTATGATTATCTACCTCTTTTTTCCATATATCTCACAAAAAGAAAAACATTTGTGGAATGTTCATCCCCAAATTGCCCTTTACATCTCTTCCACAGTAAAAGAACTACTCCCTCTATAAAGAGATATAAGAATGTTTAGATCACTATAGAAGTGATCTAAACGCTCTTATATTTCTTCACGGAGGGAGTAGCATATAAGAATAAAGTGACATAAACTCATGAAAGTACCGCTACCATGCATTTGTACATGTCAACATACACACAAACATCAAATTCGCTGGATTTGGTTGAGCTTTTGGCTTAAAAGACCCTAAGGCCCAATCAAACACAACCTAAGCTGTTCCTAAGCTTTGGGTTTGGAACGGCTTCTGGTTTATCTGGACCATAAGCTGAGGTAGAAGCCATCTCAAACCAAGTCATAAGGTGCTCTGAGCCATGTTTGGATATGCCCTATTTACTAGATATGCTACTACAGTTGTAGCTTATTTAGTTCTATGACATGTCTCACTGGAAATCCCAATCGAACTGGACCATCTTGTGAACAAAATGGCAGTTATTATACACAAAAGAAGAATCTCCGGAATGTGAGAATAAGAGCGGCGAAGCGTGCAAGACCACCTTCAACTATTATAGTGATGAGGACTTCCAGATGCTCTCAAACTTGCGGTGCTGCAAACATAGGATAATTAAGCCATTACAGAAATGCAGCTTCTGGAGTACTTGGACCGGAGCAAACAGATGGTACATCATTACCACAGAGATTGGCATTTTGGTTCGCACAGCCTCAACTTTTGACAAGTCGATATCTGCTACTGCAAATCCAGTGGACAGTCGATCTGTAGCAAAAATTCAGATCATTTATCTAACAATAAAAAAGGGTACTAGTGGTAATACCTTGTAAAAGTAGTCCATAGAATATTATTTTTTTAAAAATGAACAAAAATGAACACAAAATTATCAGCATTACAAAATTGACGACTATTTTCCAGCACAACCATATGAAAGAAGCAAATACTGACAAGTAGCTCAAGAGAAAGTCACTATTGATGGTTCTTAACAGTTAAGATACAAAACATGAAAAGAACCCAATATAATCTTCCAAGTCACAAGAATCATAACTTAGTATGTAACAGCTAAGTATACCAAAGTGAAAAGCCGTACCTGGAAGTCGAGCTATAACTGTTCCCCATGGGTCAATAATTATAGAATCGCCGTAGCTTTCTCTTTTCTCATTGTGTTTTCCAGCTTGAGCCGCAGCAATAACCTAAGAAATATTGGAAAAGTGTTTTTAAGCTGCCTAACTTCGAAAGTCAACCAAACAATTTTCATATTTAACTGAATTCCACATAAAGCAAAAGCTTTTGAAATATAAGCATAGCTCACTTGTTCTGAATCTGCAATCAGAGGCATATATATGGTGGATTAACAAGTAGCTCATGTACCAACTATTCACCTCCACTGATGTGATGAGGTTTGCACATGTGTTTCATGGGTAAAATTACAAATACAGTAGGTATCTGTACTAATAGTCTAGCATTAACTTCTACATTATCGAATCCCATGTTGCCAAGTGTCAACTATACGAAACAACTAAACCTACATGCAAAAGTCAATAGGCAGCGAGAAGTGTTTAGATTTACGTACATAACATTGTGTCTCAATTGCACGAGCACGAAGGAGAATTTCCCAGTGTGCTTCCCCAGTTACCTTTGTGAATGCAGATGGTACGAGCAAGACCTAAAAAAAGATGAAATGTTAAGAAAAGACTCGAAAACTAAGAAATTTCCTGAACAATCTAAAGGGTATGAATGTATGATCAATAACAACTTAATACAAGGCTATCTTAAATACACCCTCTGTTCCTAAATGTAAGACGTTTTGGCAGATCAGCTTAAACTGCCAAAACATCTTATATATTTAAAAACAGCGGTAGTATTATATATATACTGAGTATAGTACAGTGGCATACACAATCACCTGAGCTTGATGCTTAAAACGCAAACATTGGTAAAGCTCTGGAAATCTCAAATCATAGCAAACAGTAAGGCCCAATCGTCCAAAAGGGCTATCCACCGCTACGACGGTATCACCTGATAAGTGAGTAAACATACAATGAGAAATCACATATAAATCTGTGAACTAGAACTCAATCGAAGAATCTGCAGGTACTGTTATAACACTGTTGAATCCCTTCCACAGTCAGGTCAATCCGTATTCGGCTGCCAGTGTGTTTTCAAAGAAAAACATCTTGGTGGGTTGCACGTACAAAAAATTGCAAATTTTCCTTGCACAGTTTCCTAATGATCCAAGAAAATTTGAAGGCTACTGGATATGTTATCTTTCCTACTTATAAAGGTTGGAGTTGGTGGTGAGTTCACATGTGGGACCACCAACCTTCAAAAATAAACGAATGCAACAATAAACGACTGCACCCATACCCACATGTGAGACCAACAATTCTTCACCAATAAACAAATGCACCTCTACCCACATGTCGGACCAACAACCTTTACCAATAATCAAATGCACCCCTACCCACATGGGACCAAAAACCTTCCAAAACATAAATAAATGTACTTTACTCACATATGAGACCTACCACCAATAAACAACTACATTATTACATTACTACTTTTATGCGAGATCAACACTTAAAGAAAGAACACATAACAAATGCAAAAATGCAACTCCAACTCAAAATAATGCCCTTGTTTTTAGTTTCTTCCTAACCAATTTTTCCCGGTTCTAAATGGTTCCATATCATAGAATTATGAGAGTGGACAAATTGTAATTCCAAAGTGACGATAGCCATTGTCCTACCATTGCTTGTGCAGTCAACTTACTAATTGTCTATTCCCACATGTTTCAGCTTTCAACATTCAAAATGTTGTGTCTTGCAATGATCGCTTAAGATTCTCCAATGCCCACCGTATGATTTTTCATAGTATTTCTGTTCTTTTTAATTGTAAACTATGCGCAAAGGCTGCATGACATGATATTTTGATGACTTTCTAAGACAGTGACTGAACTCGTATTTTATAATTTCATAGCAACACATGGGCGTCGTGCTAGTTTGTATAAGAGTTGGACTTTTTGGAAAGACAATATAAGAAGGTCCCTACCCAGCCTCATATATGTGAATTGTGAGCGGCATCAAAAAAAGACAGAGGAATATGGGGTAGACCACAAACCTTAAATTCCTAACAGTGTTCTCTTGCATCTATGGGGTAAAACAGAGAATGGACGGTTGCATAAGTACAAAGTTATTATCGACAGAATGTCTTCCTAAAACGGCATCCGCTCTCTGATGGACAATTTGTGTCTGCCATATATGCAGAATAGTATTGCTTCTGTTGTTATAATATCTGAAGCTGCAAAAATATGCTTCACAACTACGTATAACTTCGAATGTCAAATGCATACAATTCCAAAGCCAGACTCCAACCCGACTCAATAGCCAAGACTAACGGACTTTGAACTAAGCCAAGTCCACAACCAAGGTCATGTACGATGCAAGGTGTTTTAAAAAATAAACCAGCTTTACCTTGAGCACGGTGCATATTTGTGGGGAGCAAATGTGTCTAGAAAAATAAACCGGCTTTACCTTGAGAAGCCATACTTATTTCTAGAGAGCATATGCTTAACTACGCAACCCAGCTATAGATATAAGCACTGATGTTTCCACAAAAATTGGATTATCCCCAGCGCTATATATATAAGCACTGATGCTTCCACAAAAATTGGATTATTTAACGAAACACCTCTGTAAGCAGCTTGCATTGTTGTAAATATGGGCCATCTTTTTTCTTATCTTGTATTACATTATTTAAAATATGTACTTTTAGTGATCTAAACACTCTTATATTTCTTTATGGAGGGAGTAATTCATTACAAGTGGGTGAAATACTGCCTTCTCTTAAATACTACTCCCTGTGATCCAAAACAAGTGTCGTGGTTTTAGTTCAAATTTGAACTAAAATCACCTCACTGATTTTGGATCGGAGGGAGTATTTTTATTTTCTTTGAAGAATGAACTCCAAGGGACTGAACCAACAAATCTTGAGATTGACGAAGTGACCATGGACACATCGTACTTAACAGGTACACCATACCGCTAAAAAATGCGATCACCCATGCCGAGTTTAGGACTGTAACCTAGGGGGACAGATTCTTTCACAACGAATCTAGCCACTTGTGAAATCCTTAGTTCGCCTGCGTGTCCGCGCAGTTCCTCTGGAGCTGTTTCCGCGAAATAGTGGGTGGAAGCTGGGATCACAACAGCTTCCCCGCTCTCTTCGCCGAACTCCAGGCGTTACCACCCTTGTCTCGCCACATTAGGTGGTTGACCATCGGTGTGCTAGCCTGGACGATGTGGACTATTAGGAATAAGCTTGTGATTCAGTGTATCCCTCTTCGTCGCGCTACGGACGCTCTGTTCAAATGGTCTGGTTACTTGCAGCTTTGGCGGCCGCTTAGCCGCCCCAGGGAGAGAGACACCATCACCTCCATCATCACCCAGCTTCGTGCGATGACTCTCCGGATGGCTCCGCTGCTTCCCCAACCACCACCGGAGCCGGATTAGCTCTTCTCTACCTCGTCACCGTCACCGCCATGTGTGTGTTGTGCGTGCCTGTTGTGTCTATGTTGGGCTTGTTGTGCTGTGCCCACAGCTGAACCCGTGTAGTGTTTGTGTGCCTGTGTGTTGGACCTTGCCTGCGGTGGGTGTGTTGTTCGGTTGGTACCTTGTTGACTTTGTGCTCGGTGGTTGCTTTATTTATAAAGCGGGGCGAAAGCCTTTTTCAGTAAATGCTCAGTTCACATTTTTCGGTAAATGCCCCGGGTAGTCCCAAGACGACGAGACGGGCGGGCTGCCTGCCCCGGTCGGCTGCTCCGACCAACCGGCTGCCCGAAGTCAACCGCGACGTCACATCGGACCTGCGCGGACAAGACGTCCACACCCTGGCCACTGTTGATGAATAAGCGGACATTGCACGCCCGTCATGTGTCATCGTCTACAGTGTTGTTAGGCGCCGCAGGCCCTTCCTAGTCCCCTGGGCACCAGCCTATAAGGCGTGCCAGGGAGCCACCCGTCGAGTCATGCTCATGAACACCCCTCCCCGCGCCCTCAATGCTCACGGCTGCTCTGCTCCGTTCCCCTCGCTCCCCATCGTGCACCGCATTCCTCCCATGGCTCCCGGCCTCACTCCCTCTCTCTTTGCCGGCCTCCCGAGCTCCATCGCTGCGCCTGCCGCGTCGAGCCACCTTTCCTCAACCTCCAGCTCCGGCAGCCGCGCATCTTCGTCTCTGCAAGTCATCTGCCGCCACCACACCGGCTCTGGCTGCCTGCAAGCCCGACGTCGTGCCGTTCCGCGTGCAGCGCACCTGCCTGCCTCACCACAGACGCCGTGGTCCCCCATTCCTTCGCAGACCGACACCGAGTACCTCCTGTCGCTGCTCTCTTCCCCGCAAGCCCCTCTCTGCCTTGTCTCCCGGGTCGCTGCTCCCTGCCGCCAGATGCCCTCCGTTCTGGACGCCGTCGTGCTCGACCCCCGCTCGACGGCCAGATAGCACTTCCCCGAGCTATCACCGTCCTCGTGCCAAGCCACCGGACCTCCCCTGCCCCGACGCCCGAGGGGCACGAGGCAGTGCCTCCTCGCGCCGGGGACCTGGCCAGCCGCCCCGTCTCGGCACCGCACTTAACGCCCTTCCTTCGTCAGTCCGTCGCCGGGCCTGGACGCCCTCGGCCCGACGCCCGCCCCCCACGGCGCTTCTTGTGTTGGCCCCCTCCTCAACCACCAAGCCGACTGCATCGCCTGGGTCTCCGCCGCGCTCGGCCCGCTCGAGCGGGCTCACCCTCGCGTCGCCGCTTCGCTCGCTCGTTGCGCTCGACCTCACCGTCGTGCTCCTCCTGCTGCCTAATGACTCCACCGCCTCTTCCCGCTTCGGGAGCCCCGTGTCCTTCGCCGCCGTCCCGCTGCGGCCGCGCCGCCCCGTCCCCAACCCCGACGACACCCAGTGGGTGCGGAGGAGCTGGGCCGCACCTTAGCTCCCGAGCCCCCCCCCCCGCCGCGCTTCCTCGTCATCTCGCCGACCGTGCCTGCTCCATCCCCGATGTCCGTGCGCCTCGTCTCGCCGACCGCGCCGCCCCATCCCCGGCGTCCGTGCACCCCGGCTCGGGCCACGCCCGCACGCTCACGGGCTCCGCCCCGCTCCGGACGTCTCTACCCCACTCTTGCCGGCTCCGCGCCTGCACCACCGCGGCCGCGTCCCGCCCGCTGGCTCGGCGCTCCAACCAGCTTCGCGCCCACACCGGCCACGTCCCGACTGTCGGCTCGCCGCTCCAGCTAGCTCCGCGCCCGCATCGCCTCGCGCCGCGCCCACGCAGCTGGCTCCCTGCCGCCTGCTTCGGCTGGCTGGCCGGGGAAAAGAAGAGAAGAAAAAGAAAAGAGGACGGCCGTTTGGGCCAGCCGGCCCTTTCAATTGTCTGACCAGCCGGGGCCAGACCGGCTGAGGGCCGGTTCGGCTAGGCTAGCCTGCCCACTCAGCTTCCTGGACGGTTCGGGCCAGACCGGCTGGGCCACCCCCGGACCGCCCGAAGGCTCGGGCCGTCTGCCGAAAGACGCCTCCGCCCGTCTGTGCGAAAAGCAATGTGAGCACCCGTCCGCATATCTTTGCACCGCACACAAATGGGGGCCATCTCCGCATTTTTCGAGCTGCTTTGTTGTTTGGCACGGGCCAGCTAGTCTCGGCCCGGGGCTGGCCGGTTGGCCCTATACGTTCTTCCCCGCAGACATCTTAGTAGCGTGTACGGTACCGAAGGCCAACTCTTAGTCCAAAAATGTTTCATGGAACTATTGAAGAAAAGATACCATATCTAGGCACTAAAAATGAAAAGGTACCAATGTGATGGACAAGACCCATCCGTTAGCTTAGCATATTGATAGTTCAGTTTTATTACTATTGCTTTCTTCATGTCAAATACATATTCCTTTGACTATGAGATTATGCAACTCCAGGATACCGGAGGAATACCTTGTGTGCTATCAAACGTCACAACGTAATTGTGTGATTATGAAGATGCTCTACAGGTATCTCCGAAGGTGTTTGTTGGGTTGGCATAGATCGAGATTAGGATTTGTCACTCCGAGTATCAGAGAGGTATCTCTGGGCACTCTCGGTAATACACATCATGATAAGCCTTGCAAGCAATGTGAATAATGAGTTAGTTACGGGATGATGTATTACGGAACGAGTAAAGAGACTTGCCGGTAACGAGATTGAACTAGGTATGAAGATAGCGACGATCGAATCTCGGACAAGTAACATACCAATGACAAAGGGAATAACGTATGTCGTCATTACGGTACGACCGATAAAGATCTTCGTAGAATATGTAGGAACCAATATGAGCATCCAGGTTCCGTTGTTGGTTATTGACCAGAGAGGTGTCTTGGTCATGTCTACATAGTTCTCGAACCCGTGGGGTCTGCACGCTTAACGTTCGATGACGATTTTGTATTATATGAGTTATGTGATTTGGTGATTGAATGTTGTTCGGAGTCCCGGATGAGATCACGGACATAACGAGGAGTCTCAAAATGGTCAAGAGGTAAAGATTCATATATAGGACGATAGTATTCGGACACCGGAAGTGTTCCGGGGATACCGGGTACGTATCGGGTCACCGGAAGGAGTTCCGAGCATCCCCCGGCAAACTATATGGGCCTAATGGGCCAAGAGAGGGACAGACCAGCCCCTAAGGGGCTGGTGCGCCCCCCTATAGGCCGAAATAGGAGGAAAAGGAAAGGAGGGAAGGGAGAAGGAAAGGGGAGGATTCGGCCTCCCCCCTCTCTTTCCTTCCCCCTCCGATGCATATGGAAGGGGGGAGGCCGACTTGGAGGAGGCGCCCAAGTAGGATCCCTCCTACTTGGGGCGCCCCTTGCTGCTCCCCTCCCTCTCCCACCTATATATATATATATATGTGTGGGGGGGGGGGGCACCTCTAGAAGACACAACATTGATTCCTAGCCGTGTGCGGCGCCCCCCTCCATAGTTTACGCCTCCGGTCATATTGTCGTAGTGCTTAGGCGAAGCCCTACGCAGATCACTTCACCATCACCGTCACCACGCCGTCGTGCTGACGGAACTCTCCCTCGACACTTTGCTGGATCAAGAGTTTGAGGGACGTCATCGAGCTGAACTTGTGCATTACTCGGAGGTGCCGTACGTTCGGTGCTTGATCGGTCGGAACGAGAAGATCGACTACATCAACCGTGTTGTGAAACGCTTCCGCTTTCGGTCTACAAGGGTACGTGGACGCACTCTCCCCCTCTCGTTGTTATGCATCTCCTAGATAGATCTTGCGTGAGCGTAGGGAATTTTTTGAAATTGCATGCTACGTTTCCCAACATAAGCATCTTCACCACCATTGGCCGAAGCATCGCCGCCACCACCTCCTCCACCTCCAAACCCAAGACCACCACCTCCACCTCCAAACCCAACACCCCCACCACCATTGCCGAATGCAAACCCTCCTCCAAAACCTCCAAACCCACCACCATCGCCACCTCCAAACCCACCATTGCCGAAAGCAAAACCACCACGACCGGCCATAAGATTTTGAAGCTCCACCCTCCTTCGGCACATGATCTCCATCCTTTTCATCTCCCAAAATTCTCTTGTCATCACATCCATGCCCTCCGGATTCATCATCATGAACCGGTCCTCCTCGGCGGTCTTCTCATCTCTCCTTTGCTCCTCTAGAGCAATCTTGCGCTCCTCAAAGACAGACCTCCTTGCCCACTTCTCTTTGTGCTTGTCTTTCTTCTCAGTCAATTCAACCTTTGTTGCCAAATGCTTGGCCAACAAAGTTTCTTTGATCTTCACCATATCACCAATTTGATCCCTCAAAGAAACCGCCTCGGCCGACCTCTTCACCCTCTCCTTCTCCTTCCTATTTCCATCCGGTTTCCTTTGTTTCTTCCTCCCTTTGGTGCACCATCACTATCTTCATCATTCTCCAAGTTAACAAGTGAGCCTTTCTTTGGAGGAGCTTCCTTGTCCCTCAACTTCCACTTCTCACTATCCTTGAGCAAGAGCCAACAATGTCCAAGTGTGAATGACCTACCCTTGAAACCCAGGCTTTGCTTGAACAATTCGTTGGCAATGCGATCCTACAAGTCATTGGAAAAGATGCAACGGTGAGATCAATTAGTCATCAACATAATCATGAATTATGAGATAGAAAGAAAACTACTCACGTAGTCGTGATAGTGGATCCACTAGGAGGGGCATTTCTCACTTGGGTCAAGCAACCACTCCAACGACTACATGTTTTCTTGATAGTTATCCATCGGCCTTGAAGTGATTTCAAGGAACGGCCCGAAGGAACCGGCACAATCTTGTGATATTTTACTTCAATACGTTGCCAATACTTCTTGCCATTTTGATTTTTGTCGGTCACCGCATCGAGAGACACACTCTCCCATGCTCGAATCAAGCAAGCGTCCTCCACCTCGGTGTAGTTCCGGGTCCTTCTCGCGAAATTGGCTTGGCTAGCATCAAACTCCTCATCAAGCTCTTCCACTTTGTCATCACCGTCAACCCTCTCCTCCCATCTCTGGATAGGGCTCGGCTTGCGGTTGCATTCCCGGTTCAAAATCATCAAGTGGCGCACTCAAGTCCACCATGTTCTCCTCTAACAATTCGCTATATGTTGGATCAACATGGTACAAAACTGTACCACCCACCAGTGCTGCCTCTGTCTCCCTCTCCAATCAGCAGCAGCAAAAAAACTTCAGCAGCGGCACAACACCCAGCAGCAGCAGCTCATCACCCACAGCGCCACTGCACCCAGCAGCTTCCTCTGCCAAGCACCGAGAGCTCAGCAGTCAGCCACAGCTCAGCACTGTGTCGTCTTCATCTTGTCCCAGAACGAGGCTGAGACACACCCGAGCCGCGCCTCCCCTTGCGCAGCAACAGTAGCTCGTCCCCTTCTCCAGCAAGACCTCTTCTTCCACCTCTTTCCTGTCCAACCTCAAGAGCCAGCAACCAGGGGAAGAACTAGCAAGCAGCAGAACAGAAGGACCAGCAAGGAGCAAGAGGAATCTGGACATGTACCAGCCCCGCTGTCGCCGTTCACGTCCCGTCGACGTCTGCGCTGCCTTGCTACACCACAAACTCGCACGCAGCCCCACTTCCTCGCATGCTGCTTGCCCAGATTCGACGTCTCCCTGCCGGATCCTGCTGCCTCAGCGGCCGTCGCCGCCGTCATCTCCTCACGCCCCGTCCTCTGATACATTGTAGGGATGTGGTGACTAAGGCCAACTCCAACGCAGGGACGCAAAACGGATGCGCATTTTGTCCGTTTGGGTCGCCACTTTGGCCGCTGTCCGGCCTTGTCCGCGCCATTCTTCCCAGTGCACCCAACCGGCCAACCCATTTGGTCCGGCTCGGCCATTTTGTTACCAATTTTTCTCAAATTGGACATTCTATACATATAAATCAAAAGAACAAATAAAAATGAAACTAGTAGAACCAGGGGTCCTACCGGACCTGCTCCGGAGGTTGTAGGGGAAGGATGGAGTGGGACGGGGCGATGGACGGGCGCGCCGGCGGGTGGGCGCCGTCGCGTCGGAGGGAGAAGGCGGCGGCGGCTAGGGTTAGAGGCGGCTAGGGTTCCGGCTCCTCTGGGAGCCGGGCAATAGGGATAATGATATTCTTATTGCTTAATTCCAAAAAGAGTCTTACAGCCTATATTTATAACCTAGATAACTTGCATAAGAATTAACCTAAGATAACTTGCATAAGAATTAACCTAAGATAACTTGTGGGCTAAGATTGCCCGGTGGGCCTAGCTAAACCGGCCATATCAGAAACATTGCTCACGATTAAACAAATAAGTCAAATAGTTTTTATTACAACACAATAAATAAAAATCGCATAGTTTACAACCAAATGAATTTGAAACTGTAACAATACATTGAAAGAAAAATAGCAGATACATCTATTGGTTGCCTATGTGAGTCCACATATGCTCAACCAAATCATTTTGAAGTTGAATATGAGTTATCTAATCACGTATTTCTTGGTGAAATTGGGTGAACTGTGCATATGTTGCCGCTCCATACACAGGCTCAACGTTCTCACCCTGGAAATCAAACCCTTGGTCAAAGAGGCTGTCATCACGTTCATCCTCTACGATCATGTTGTGCATGATCACACAACATGATGTAGGGTGGAACCCTGATGGTCGATCTTTTCACACTTGGAGATGGGGAAGAGAGTAAATCAAAGAGAAACACAAGATGAACACTCAAATAGACAAGATCCAATCACACATGTGCTAAATCCACATATACATAGAGGAAATACAAGGATCCAAAGTCAACACAAGAGGATACAAAGGTGACTAGTTCATCCCAATCCTTGGAGGAGAGGTCTTGATTCTAGAAGGATCTTCCCATGAAGGGGTCTTGAATCCACTTGGGGGATCTTCTCACATGGAGGTCTTGAACTCCATGGGAGTGGTAAGTGGATGAGAAAAGCTCTATCTCAAATGAGCTCTAACCTTTGCTAACCCTAAAACGTAGGTAGTAGACAAATATATATAGTCTAGGGGAGTGAAGGGGTACATGGGCCTGGCCTGAGTCGCTGTGCACAGACAGGCATCGGACGTCCGGTAGTTACCGGTCGTCTGGTGGCTCGCGAGCTCCGGACATCCGGTGATTTAGTGATTTGGTTCTGGACAGGTGTCGCCGGATTTCCGGTGAATGTCGGACATCCGGTGTCTCGGGCATCTGGAAGACTTCGGTCTTCTAGCATTTTGGTTCTAGATAGGTGGCACCGGACTTTCGGAGGGCGTCAGTCGTCCGGCCGACGAAAGGTGTCGGGCATCCGGTACTCGCCGGTCGTCCGGCCGATGTAAGTTCGTCGGCTGGGCCTTCTGGCTGGCTGATTTTCAGGGCGCCAGACGTCCGATAAGGGCCGGTCGTTCGGTGGCTATAGTTCTTCTGCAGCTCTTCCTCTTGCTTCTTGCGCTTGGTGTCCTCGCCATCTTGTCCATTGGTCATAGCAGACTCGTGGCCTTCCTCCGAGTACCTGATCACACACAAGATCTCTGCTTGAGGTAGTAGCCATGTCTCACATGTGGAATGTGTTAGTTGGGAGAGGAGCGAGTTCACCTCGGTTTCGATAGCCCTTGCACGAGCTCTAGTCATGGGTCCACGTGGTATCTTGGGAGACGAAGGTACATCCATGGGGATGACCGTAGGATGCTCCGCATCACAACATGTCATCACCTCCCACATCTTCTGAGTGCTCCATGTTCTACCCTGCCGAACAATAGTCCATCAAGATTGGAGCACAGCAAAAGCACGCTTCACATCCTTCCCAACACTCTCTTGTTATTGGGCAAACCTAGCCCTCTTCTCACCTACGGGCTCCAAGGTTGTCTTCACAATAGTTGCCCACTGAGGATAGATACCATCAGCTAGGTAGTATCCCTTGTTATATTGTTGGCCATTGACCTCAAAGTTGACATCTGGGGATTGGCCTTCAGAAAGCCTAGCAAACACCGAAGTGCGCTGAAGCACGTTGAAGTCATTGTGAGAACCTGCCATGCCAAAAAGAAGAGTGCCAAATCCAGAGATCTTGTGATAGCACAGCTTCAAGTATGACCGTGCAAGCCTTAAAATGTCTCTTATATTGCCCCTGCCAAGCAAATGGACAGTTCTTCCACGCCCAATGCATACTATCTATGCTTCCAAGCATCCCCAGAAAGCCTCTCGATTCATTGATTGCTAACAATCAAGTTGTATCCGTAGCATTTGGTTCTCTAAGTACTCCTTGCCAAACAATGCAACCACAGCTTTGCAGAACCTGTAAAATGCCATCACCGCGAATGCCGTATGCAAGCATCCGAACAGCTGCAGTACATTTTTGATAAGAGAAGCCAACCTTCCCAAGGGCATCAGGCTTGCATTGCAAGTAATCATTGATTGCTAACAACCGAGTTGTATCCGTAGCATTTGGTTCTCTAAGTACTCCTTGCCAAACACTACAACCACAGCTTTGCAGAACCTGTAAAATGCCATCACCGTGAATGTCGTATGCAAGCATCCGAACAGCTGCAGTACATTTTTGATAAGAGAAGCCAACCTTCCCAAGGGCATCAGGCTTGCATTGCAAGTAATCATCATACTCAATCCCCCCCCCCCCAAGACGGTTGAACACATGTCTCACCATTCGGAAGCGTTGCGGGAAAAGCTTGGCATTGAAAAGTGGGCTTGTGAGCTCAAAATAATCGTCGTAGAGTAGGCAATGGCTGCTTTCTCTATTACGATTCAAGCCCGGAGCGTGGCCTCGGATGGATCCCCTAAACATTGGCCACTAGCTCGAGATGTGCTCGTTGACGACCATAAAAGCAACCACGAATTCCACATCGTCGGTCGATGTACATAGGATGTTGAAAAAAAACTCATCCGAGCTATCCATCGTTGCCCCTTCGAAGTTGTGGTGAATCCGTACCTTGTGGTGTGGAGGAGGCTCGGCCGAGCAAAAGGACGAACACCTTGCGGCGCCGATTGCCTCGGGCGTGGAAGAGGGGCGCCCAGCGAACGGACCCGCCCTTGCCTCATCGCAACAAGCATGTGGAAGCCCGCATCCTTCGGCAGTGTCTATGGAGGTAGAGGTGTTATCGGCGACCTGGGCCTCGACGTGCCTCATAGTCCTCCAATGGCGGCGAGTAGTGGCAACAACACCGACAAAGAGTGGGCGGCGGTGGCGGTGGGGTCGTCGATGGATGCGACCGCAACGGCTGGGGAGGTGGCGAAGCGGCCGGAACTGGGTGCCGGCGGCGAGGGTGACGAGGTCGGGGTGTTGCAGTGGAGGGCGAGGTGAACAATGGTCGTTGTGCCACAGACAAGCGGGCTAGGGGAGGACATGGGGAGGGCGTTGAGAGCGTCTGCGGCGTGTCCGCGCGTACGCAAACCCGGCCCGAATTTGGGCTAGAAATGGGTCGTGGCAGACAAGGACCCAAACGGACGTGAACAGACCTAATGCGTCCCAGCGTCGCAGTTGGCCTAACCTCTTGATAGCTCTGGCGGCGCTAACTGCCAGACATCGACGACCTCCTCCTCTTCTAGGCCGGGTACATGGGCTTGGACCTTATGGGCCAGCCTGGATATGGGCTCACATACAACAGATTTCAAGATTTTCTAACATTTAGCTTTACCGCACAGAGAACACTAAAATATCCGGTAATCCATAATGAATGTCTTGCAAAATCTTCTAAGACAATAAGTATATTGCAAATGGCAAACCAGATACACCATAAACAATTCTGTTCAAATTTAGGTATCTAGAATAAATGGGACACAGAGTATTACTGCAATTGAATATCATATTATACTTATAGCATGATCTCTATCATTGAAAGTTGTTTAACTAGACGACAACATGACGTTAGGAAAAGTGACAACGAGTTAGAAATTAAAAATAATTTCAATATGAGAGTAAACTTATAAGAGAAACCTATGCACCACAGATATACAAGATTTTAAAACAAATCCGATGGATAGAATGTTCATTTAAGACCAACTCTAGCAAATATACATATATTGCACAGAATAGACAAAACTTGGAAAACGGGAGTAATAAATAGCACCTGCTGTCGTGAAACGGCTTTCCTTATACACCATGTTGCCAGGTACATCCACATCAAACCTTCAGCATAACAATGCCAAGGTTAACTACCGAACTACAGTATTGCAAATGCACCACAACAAGAAGGGAAAAGTAAAAAGGAAGAAAGAAGCAACAGTCATTTGCCAAAAGTTCATTATTTAGACACAAGTCCAGAAATATGATTGTGCAGCTCTGTGATATGACGTGACAAATGTAGTTGTGATCAACATTTCTCTTATTTGGAAGTGACAATATATGCAGCTTATAGCCCTTCAATTCATAGCATCATTTGCCCTTACCATGTAAATTGAAGACCTACTGTTCAACATTCTATTACTGGAAGCCCCAACAACATACTTGACTCACTGCAGAATGAAGCTATGATAACGACTGATAAAATATAGACAGCTAAAATAAAGTACTCGCAAATATTACTGAACGCAAGTTTCTCACAAATATTACTGAAAGCAAGTTTCTCCCAAGAGCTGTGAAAGAAGCACTTACAAATGAATTTTCCGGTATGAGCTCCTAACTTTTCCAGATTCATCGATTAATACATGAGTGTTGTACTGGTGCGAATCATCTGGGCCCCTTTCTTGAAACCCTCCAAGAGACAACCACATACTTGACTCACTGCATAATGAAGCTTTGATAAGGACTCGACATGCTGATTCACTCCATTTAAAAACCTCAAAATCGCAAGGATTTTTTGTGCCAGCAGATAGTTAATGAAGGAGCATTACATACACTTGCGTACGTATCTATATAAGCTAAAAGATATTTGTAAGCTAACAGATGTACGAAATAAAAAACCACATAAAAGTTAGAAAGAATCATCTGTAAGATAGTGCGAAACAATTATTCCTAAATCTAAGAGCTGATAGCGTATCAAATCAAAAGGCTTACTCACTACAAAGTACAAGTGAGAAAGCTCTGCTTTGAAATGGAAAAATAAATTGAGAAAGATATTCTTACTAACTTTGCAAGTGAGCAATTGAGAAAGATGTTCTTACTAACTTTGCAAGTGAGCAATATCTCTGCATTATTGGGCCATCTAATGGTTCGGCTAGCTTAACAGACTCGCCATCCTTGGATCCTATGAAGGAGAAGACCTCAGGGAAGCAAAGAAATTTGACTCCGGCAGCAGCAGCTTCCTAAGAAAAGATTATCTCATGTTAGTCTATATGCATTTATCTATCAATAAAGTAGGAAAACAAAAAAGAACAGCATTAAGTACTGTAGAAAGAATAAAACCAATGAGGACTGCAAATCTGCGATAGGTGCAGCACACACATAACATAGAACTCAGTTTCTAAAGGTTTGCTTATAATTCATCTATTCGTGCATTCCAGATCCCAGAAGAGCATATCAAATGCAGAATTCCTCCTCTTACTAGCTTTGTCCGAGACGAAATGCTACAATTTCTTCATTTCAATAGCCAAAACACATTGTCTCATAACTACACACTTGCATATCTCCTTCTCGCTGCAACTAAATGTTTCTTCCAGTTCCAAATCGCAGCAGGCGACCAACTCCATGCTCCCGGCGGTGCAGGGTTAGATCTTAGGGGAAGGGAGGAAGGCTTGCCTTGGTGAGGCGGGAGCAGGTGGCGTAGTTGGCGTCGAGGTCCCCCACGGAGGTCATCTGCACCACACCCACCCTCGTCTGCGACGCAGCGGAGACGGAGGAGAACGACATGGCGCGGCGGAGGACGGCGGCGCAGGCGGCGATTGGGGGCGACACCGCGAAGGAGGCCAAGGCCATGACAAGTAGGGGAAGTCGATGCCCAGCCGCCTGGATCACCTGCTCGGGGGCACGAGCCGACAGCCGAGGAAGAGGTCCCACCTGGTCTCATCGCGACCGTTGGATCTTAGAGCATCTCTGCACATCCGGCAAACCGCTCTGCTATAAATTTCGTTTACAGTATGCCTTAAACGTCACCGGAGTTCTAAGAGCATGTCTAAGTAGAATCCTCAAACTCTCAAACCCTTAAAGCAGTTTTAAGGGTTGAGAAGTGCCAGTTTTTGACATTTTTAAAGGTTGAAAAGCAGGGGCAAAGACTAGAACCCTCAAACCCAACTCTTAAAGTTTAAGGGTTGGGTTTGAGGGTTCTAGTCTTTGCCTCAACCCCAACCTTTAAATTTATCATTTCACATATCACACATTTCATCACATTTCATCATATGACATATCACAAATTCTATCACATTTGACATAAAACAATAATCATTGTAGTTATTATTACACCACCGAATAAAACAATAATCATTCAAATTATTACAACAATGTTTGAGCAAATTACAATAATTGTTTGAATCAAATAAGACATAGAAAAGTAAAAAAAAGATATATCATGGGCCAATGCGCAGCCCATCCAACTGCCAGCGGTGCTCTACTAGATCATTTCGGAGCCGACCATGAGTGGTTGCATCCTCAATCTCACGATGTGCTTGAAGAAAAGCATGTATGCGAGAAGGGTTTCTTTCCGGTTGCACACGGGTACCAACATTGTTATAGAAACAAGGGAGGTTTAACCCTCTCTCATCCTCTAGGATCATGTTGTGTAGAATCACACAACATTTCATGATGTTCACCGAGGTTTTTTTGTCCCAAAACCGAGCTGGACCCCGAACTATGGCAAACCTTGCTTGCAAAACACCGAAAGCTCTCTCAATATCCTTGCGGGCTGCCTCTTGTGCCTTGGTGAAATGAGCCTCTTTTCTTGTTAAGGGCACCCCATTTTTCTTCTTGATGAACTTCACAAGAGTTGCCCATTCGGGATAGATGCCATCGGTGAGATAGTATCCCATTGAGTACTCATTGTCCATGATTTTGTAGTTGCAAGCTGGAGCATCCCCAGAAATTAATCTTTTGAACAACGGAGATCTATTGAGGACATTGATATCATTGAGTGTTCCCGGCAACCCAAAGAATGCATGCCAAATCCATGTGTCCTCCGATGCTACGACCTCAAGCACAATGGTAGCATCACGGCTTTTACCGCAATACATTCCGTGCCATGCCTTTGGGCAATTTTTCCACCTCCAATGCATGCAATCAAGACTACCAAGCATCCCCGGCCATCCCCTTTTTCATTCATTTCCATTAATCTCTTTGTATCTTCCTCGTTTGGTGCCCGAAGATACTGCTCACCATACAACCGGATGACCAACTTGGCAAACCTATGGACGGACTCCGTGGTTGTATCTTGCCCAATGCGAAGATACTCGTCGGTATAATCCGCGGGTATGCCATAAGCGAGTACCCGCATTGCCGCCGATATCTTTTGATATGCACTAAACCCCATGATACCGGCGGCGAATCTACGACGTTTAAAGTAATCGAAGGCGGCCTCACAATCGGTGACAATCTTCACAAACAAACTATGACGCATTCGGTACCTTCTGCGAAAGAGACAAGGAGGGTATGTAGGTACCTCCACAAAGTAGTCTTACATCAAATGCTCGTGTCCGAGAGCGCGGTTCCGGTAGATGGTGATTCGCCCCATCTTCGACCCTCTCCTCTGATCCATAAGCTCGGGGGCCGGCGTCGAGCCGGGCGGGGACGCGTCTGGGGGCCGGCGTCGAGCGGGGCGGGGATGTGGGCAGGCGGCCGGGGCGGGGGACGCGGGCGGGCGGCGTCCAGGACGGGGCGGGGCGGGCGGGCGGGCGGGGGTAAGGGGCGACGGGCGGGCCGCCGGGCGGGCGCGAGGTGGGCGGCGGGCGGGCGAGGCTGGGCTGTGGGCGCGGAGCTGGGCGCGGGCGGGCGGCCGGGCGGGCGATGGAGGGGCCGCGCGGTGCGGGCGGCGCGGCGTCGGGGTCCGGAGGTGGCGGCGGTGCGGGCGGCGGGCGTCGGGGCACGGAGGGGGCAGGCGGCGGCGGGCGCGGGCACGGAGGGGCGTCGCGGACGCGGGCGCGCCGGGCCGTCAGGGGCGCGGAGGGGCGGCGGGCTAGCGGCGGCGGCGGGATCGGGGAAGGGCGCAGCGCGGGGATGAAACTTCCCTCCCACGTGAGGGTGGAAGAGGAGTGCGGGTTGGGGGGAGTTTTTCCTCCCAGCCCTCACTTGTACAGGTTGTGAAAATGTTTAAGGGTTGGACCTCTAAATTTTTTTTACAGGTTTAAGGGTTTAGGGGTTTTAGTCTACGGCTTTTTTTCAACGAAAACTGTAAAAAAAAAGTTATTTTTAGGGGTTTGAGGGTTTGAGGGCTCTACTAGACTTGCTCTAAGACCCGTAAATGGTCGCTCCTAAAGCGCTAAGAGGAAAACAGAAGGACGGAAACTCCTACCTAGAGGACATGTGAAATTGAATGTGGATGTCTCCTTTGACGATGATCTGCTTGTGGGAACGGCAGGTGCAATCATCAGAGATGATAGAGGTAATTTTATCAGCGCGGGTAATTGAAAACTTGATTTCTGTTATGACATTCTTTCAGCCGAAGCAACTGCATTGCGATATGGTTTATCTTTAGCACAGACTATAGGTTGTAATAGGTCATCATTAATTTCGATAATTTGGAAGTGGTGAATACTATGAATGAGGGAGGAAGATCGGCAAGACCAGCAGCATCAATCTTCGACGACGGTTATCACATGGCATGCTATTTTCTTTATACTTCTTTTGTGCATTGCCCTAGAGAGGCAAATATGGTCGCCCATGAACGGGCAAATTTGGCAAAGGGGCCTTTATGTAGTAGTTTTTTGATAAGACGCCTAGTGAACTATCCTGCTTTTACTCAGCGATGTAACTTTTGTAACACCGTAATAAAGTGGGATGTTTGTTTCAAAAAAACTCACCGAAGTTTACTCAATTTTCATACTAGTAGTTTGCTCCATTTAAACATCACCAGAGTTCGACATAAACATTGTTTAGTTCATACAAGCTTAATAAAACGGGAATTAAACATAGTTCATACTATGCGACATAAACATAGTTCATAAAACATGCTTCAAACTTAAACTAGTTCATAGTTGAACTTAAAGTACTTGTCACCGGAGTTCTACTCGTCGTCACCATCACCATCACCGGACTTGCCGATGCTAAGGTGGTGCTCCATGAGGGAGTTGGAGAGGACGAAGGTGAACTGCTACTCCTCCTTCAACGCATCGAGCGGCACTACTACAGCTTCGTCCCCGACGGCGGCCACCTCCTTCACCTCAAACCAGGCGTCCTCGGCCGCCCGGAGGCGCTGGATGGCTGGATCTCCATGCCTGTGTGCTGGCGCTGCTGGGGCGAGCGCCGCGCGTGCGCGCTTACGCACGATGGCACTCCTCCACCAGTGGGCGAAGGGAGGAGATCCCCGCGCTCACCATCGTTGCGGCGCTTGCAAGGAAGCTCGCCACCGCGGTCGCCAAGCTTGTTACGCCCTCGATGCGGCTATATCTCCCACATGTCGAAGCACGACTTAGAGGCATAACCGCATTGAAAGCCATGTCGCAAGTGAGGGAATCTTCGCAAACAACCCATGTAATACAATAAGGGAAAAGATACATAGTTGGCTTACAATCGCCACTTCACACAAATACATGAATAAAGCATTACATCAACCAGATACACACAAGGTCCGACTACGGAACCAAAATAAAAGAAGAACCCCAAATGCGACAAGGTCCCCGATCGACCCCAACTGGGCTCCACTACTGATCAACTAGAACGAAACAACACAAAGGGCAAGATCTTCAACGAGATCCTCCTTGAGCTTGGTTGCGTCATCTGCACGGACTCATCGGCACCTGCAAGCTGGTTTTGGAAGTATCTGTGAGCCACGGGGGCTCAGCAATCTCGCACCATCGCAATCAAGACTATTTAAGCTTATGGGTAAGGTAAAGGTACGAGGTGGAGCTGCAGCAAGCGACTAGCATATATGGTGGCTAACATGCGCAAATGAGAGCGAGAAGAGAAGGCAAAGCACGATCGAGAAACTATGATCAAGAAGTGATCCTAGAACAACCTACGTCAAGCATAACTCCAACACCGTGTTCACTTCCCGGACTCCGCCGAAAAGAGACCATCACGGTTACACACGTTGTTGATTCATTTTAATTAAGTTAAGGTTCAAGTTATCTACAACCGGACATTAACAAATTCCCATCTGCCCATAACCGCGGGCACGGCTTTCGAAAGTTCAAACCCCTACAGGGGTGTCCCAACTTAGCCCATGACAAGCTCTCACGGTCAACGAAGGAATAGACCTCCTCCCAAGACATTCCGATCAGACTCGGTATCCCGGTACAACAAGACATTTCGACAGGGTAAAACTAAACCAGCAACACCGCCCGAATGTGCCGACAAATCCCGATAGGAGCTGCACATATCTCTTTCTCAGGGCACACTCAGATTGTCCTAGGTACGGGTAGGCCAGCCCAGAGTTGCCCCTGGTGGTCACCGACAGCTGACAGGTGGACCAACACTCAGAGGAGCACTGGCCCGGGGGGGGAGTTAAAATAATGATGACCCTTGAGTCCGTGAAACCCAAGGGAAAAAGAGGCTAGGTGGCGAATGGTAAAACCAATGTTGGGCATTGCTGGAAGAGCTTTACTTAAGGCGAACTGTCAAGGGGTTCCCATAATAGCCCAACCGCGTAAGGAACGCAAAATCCGGGAACATAACACCGATATGACGGAAACTAGGGCGGCAAGAGTGGAACAAAACACCAGGCATAAGGCCGAGCCTTCCACCCTTTACCAAGTATATAGATGCATTAATTAAATAAGATATATTGTGATATCCCAACAAGTAAAACATGTTCCAACAAAGAACAACATCTCCATGTTCCAACAAGGAACAAAACTTCAATATTCACCTGCAACTAACAACGCTATAAGAGGGGCTGAGCAAAGCGGTAACATAGCCAATCAACGGTTTGCTAGGACAAGGTGGGTTAGAGGCTTGGTTCAGCAATATGGGAGGCATGACAAGCAAGTAGTAGGCATCGCAGCATAGGCATAGCAAAAGAGCGAGCATCTAGCAAAGCAAAGATAGTAGTGATTTCGAGGGTATGATCATCTTGCCTGAAATCCCGCAAGGAAGAAGAACGCGTCCATGAAGAAGACAAACGGACGTAGTCGAACGGATCCTCACAAACGCGACGTTACCGGAACCAACCCGAAGAAGCAAACACCGGAAAGAAGCAAACAACATAGTAAACAACCATCACATAAACATGGCATGATGCACAACCAAGTATGATGCATGTCCGGGTTAAATATGCATGGCATGGCAAGATGCACAAACAATCCTACAAATTAAGTGGAGCTCAATATGCAACGGAGTTGCATATTGAAGAAAACACCACATGACTTATTTAGTTCTCTCTCGTTTATGTACCCAACAAGATTAAATGTTGTTAGCATGGCAAGAGGTGAAACAAAACAAAACTACCTATCTAGGCAAGTTTAAATGAGGCCGGAAACAACGAACAACAATTCCGGTAAAGCCCCATATGCCTATTTTAGATTTGGTGCGGTTCTGCCCTAAACATAATTTTATAGTTGTTAAACATGCAAAGTGAAGCCACCATGTTAAACTAGGCATTTTTCTACCCCATTTACATATAAAGTTTATTAAAATCCGAGTTACGGTTATTTAGTTATGAAATAAATCATTTTAGCATGGCATAGGAGCAAATTTAAACAAACAGCAAATTAAACATTTTAAACATGGGTGAAAATGACATATTATGAAACTAGATGCAATTCTAAGCATTTTTCATATTAAGTTTATTTTAATATGATGCATCGTTTGTGAGTTACAATATGCATGATCATGAAGGGGTTTTCTACAAAACTGCTGTCTCTGGAAAAATAGATAAATTCGCCGAACTGAAAAAAACAAGAGCTGGACCGCAACAGGGACGGCTGGGCGCTGGGGTTGGCCTCACCTAGTGGGCTGAGGCCCGCTCGGTGCAGAGGCTGGTGCGCTGGGCCAGCTGCGCAGTGGGCTGGGGAGGCGTTGGGCTGTGGTTGGGCCAACGAGGCCGGCTGGCCCAGGCGAGCGAGGCGTGCTCGTCGTCCTCGTGCTCCCGCACGAGCAGGGAGGTTGACGGTGGCGCTGACGATGGCAGGGAGGAGCGGAGGCGGCGTGATACGAATGGGGCTCGTCGGATCCGCGAGCGGAGGCGTCGGGGCGGCCAGATCCGAGCACGGGAGGTCACCGGGGTTTCGTTCTTGGTCGCGAGGAGGCTCGGCAGTGACCTAGTCGAGGGTCCGGCGGACCTTCGATGGTGCGGGCAGCAGCAAGATGGCGAGGTGCGGGCGCGGAGCGGGAGGTGCCGGGCGATGGCGGCGGTGGCGCAAGGCCGGCGGGCGGCGCGGGCGAGCTGCGGCGGCGCGGTGCCGGCGCGGTGGTGGCGGGGAGGCGGCGAGCGGCGTGGGAGGAAGGAGAAGGGCGCGGTGGAGGCGCGGGCGGCGATGGGCCGGGCGGGCCCGCTGCGGGCTCGCCGGGCCGCGGCGGCGGCTGGCGGCGGAGGTACCACATGGCAGTGTGGGAGTGGCGCGGTGGCTGTGTCCGGCGCGGTGCGGACAATGTCCGGCCGCGCGGAGACGAATTTTAGGGTTTCAGGGAAGAGGAAGATCCGGATTCGGAGGGGTTCTATTTATAGCCATAGAGGGAGCTAGGAGAGTCCAAATGAGGTGCGGTTTTCGGCCACGTGATCGTGATCGAACGCTCTAGATGATGGAGCAGGTTTAGGTGGGTTTTGGGCCAAATTGGAGGGGTGTTGGGCTGCAACACACACGAAGCCTTTTCGGTCCCTCGGTTAACCGTTGGAGTATCAAACGAAGTCCAAATGATACGAAACTTGGTAGGCGGTCTACCGGTAGTAAACCAAGGCCGCTTGGCAAGTCTCGGTCCAATCCGGAAATGTTTAATCCCCACACATGAAAGAAAGCTAGAAATGACCACCGGAGGAGAAAGAAGCGCCGGAATGGAAAACGGACAATGGGGAAAAATGCTCGGATGCATGAGACGAACACGTATGCACATGAAATGCACATGATGACATGATATGCAATGCATGACACACAAGCAATGACAACGCAACAACAGCGAATAACTGGACGACACCTGGCACATCGGTCTCGGGGCGTTACAACACTCCACCACTACGAGAGGATCTCGTCCCTAGATCTAGAATGGCACTGGAGGGAAAACAGAAGAGAAAGAGAAGAGGTAAAACAAATTGCTTCTTTGACCAATGAGTGAAACCAAAGAACCTTGAGAGGTTGAACAATTGAAAGAAAGAATGCAACGAGAATGAACGAAGTTGAAAGCACTCCATTAGGAAAAGGAACAAGGAAGAACAAATTCGGGCAGCACTCTGATTGAAAAGAAAAGGAATTGAATAAGAACTTGGTAAGGTGAGAAGATGCTTGATGAAATCACAACACACTGCCTCCGGAACTATTGAATGAATGTAACAAGGGGTAAGAAAGATCTCAGACAGCACTCCGGTTGAACAGAGATGAAAGGCTTGATAAGGCGAAAATAACTTGAGCAAAATGGCACAACACTCTGGTTAAATGAATAGGCATGAAAAAAACATGACCTTTTGATGAAACGAGATGATGGTTGAAGACAGCAACATCACAATGCCTCCGGAACAAAAGAATAGAAGATAGATAATTGTCATAGGAGAATTGAGAAGAAAATGCCAACTTCTGCCACAAAAGAGATTGAAAAGGCATCTTTAGGAGAAGGGTCGAACGAAATTGTTGGAAAGGAAAGAGTTGAGAAGAAAATGACATCTTCTACCACAATAGAATTTGAAAGGCATCCTTAAAAGAAGGATTGAACGAAGTTGTTGGGAAATCAACAACGAAAAGAGTAAGCTTGTAGTGGACTTATGGAGAACAACTCAAAACTATGAGGTGAGATTCTGCCACTCACGGGAAAAAAATGGATTGATATGAACGAGGAGACGAGAAACTATATCACCGGGAGGATAAATGAAGAACTTGGGTCATTTATAAGCACCATAAATAGCAATAGCCCTTAGGGAAAGCTTTAGGTGAAATATAACCGAAGATAAATCCAAAGAAGAAATTGATGGGTTTAAATATCTCATTCCTGACAACTTTTGAACCATGAAACATGAAGGGAAATTGTCAAGAAAGACATAACACCATCTCAAAAGAAAAGTTAAAAGAATTGCACTCCGGAATGTAAGAAGAAGAATGATTGAGCTCCTTAAAAGAATCTCGATGAAAACTTTGAAAAGGAAATAAATCCTTGATAAACCATCATGTAGTGCCTCCATGAAGAACTCCGGTAACAAAGAATGATCAAACGAAAGGAAAAAGAGGTTGAAAACACAAGGTGAATCCTTGTACCGATTTAGATGAATCTCCGTGGTGAAAAAGTTGAAAAAGATTGGAACTCCGGGAAAAAGAGAAGATGAAACAAAAGGAAGCAAGAATAAGTATGATGAACCACTCCGGAAAACAGGAATTAGTCACTTGGATGAACAAGAATAAGAATTATATTATGCTTAACCTTCACCAATTAAATTGATGACAAACAACGGATTTGGCATACTACTTATTCTCGTAGAAAGGATTAAGATAGATATAGCGTCAACTTGGAAAGGTCTTCCATGAACCATCGGTCGGGTTGAAACAACGAATAAATTGATATGATGAACGAAGGAAGACAAAATCTTGGAAGAACCACCGTAAGAATTGAGAATGAACGAAAATACATGAGAGAGTTTAGATACAAGAGAACAAAGAGATCATGAACTGATTAGAGAATATACTTGAATGATGCACCGGTTAGATTTGGAGAATGAGAGCTGAAAGCTTGAATGAATAATCCTGAATTGATGGCCTTCATATAAACAAACTGAAAAGACTCATGAATTACTCCGAATGGGTGAAAAGAATTCTCATAATCAAAACAATTATGAGGGGATGGCAACAAGCTAGAATCACGAATCTTGAAGAGAATGGAGCAGGATTGCGAGAAAATCTTCTTCGGTCTTCAAATTTTGAATTACGACGAGAAATACCACCATGAATTGTTTAGACACTCCGGAAGAATCGAAACAAAGAGGTTGAGCCAATGATGAAAAGAATTTGAAAGATCTTGGAGAAACCCTCTGACTGATGAAAATTCATTCTTACGTCAAACTTCAAAAGAATTTAGGCTAGCTCCGGAAAAAAATTAGAAGAGTCAGTTAAGATCCTGGGAAAAAACCTGTGGGTTAGGGCCCACTCAAAAGAAACACCGTTGAAAAGATTACTTGAAAAGGAGAAAGCACCGATTGAATTAGATGACTTGAATGAGATAACATCCTTGAAAGAGCTTGAACGAATGTAGAGTGGAAAACACAAATCTTCGAACTATCTTCAGCACTCCGGAACAAATGAATAGCGAGAGGTGAATGATTAAGAATTGCACCGACATGAGAAAGCATTGAAACAAGGAAAGGACATGATTAACAAAGCTTGACTTGAAACCACCGGGGAAGAAAAACGAGTGAAGAGTGACGAACTTGAAGCTCCATTAGAATCTTCATGAGAATCACCGGATAAGAATATTGATTGAAAAGAATGGAGAGACTTCACATCAGTAAAATGGATACTTGATTAAGAAATCTGAGTCATTGAAGAAAAACAAGGGAGGGAGGGCGGGAAAACAAAGGCAACTTGGGAAGGATGAAACAAACACCGTTGAGAGAGCTGAGATTGGATCTTGCGGATGTTGAAACGTTCGGATCCACTTGAAGAGAAACACACCGGTGAAAAGGATTGACATGACAATCTCGATTATCATGAAGGATTGGTATTTACATCGGAGTATGAAAACACCATTTGGGGAAGGTATGGAATCAACATTTGACTTTGAAGCAACTCGAATACCACAACTCAAAACAAAACAAAGGATTGGCTTGCAGAATAAGCCGGAACAAACATATGATAGAGATTTCGTCCGAAGTTTTCGTGGTGGGGCCTACACGGGCTCGATCGTACAAATGGCGCTGATGATGGCAGGGAGGAGCGGAGGCGGCATGATACGAATGGGGCTCGCCGGATCCGCGAGCGGAGGCGTCGGGGCGGACAGATCCGAGCACGGGAGGTCACCGGGGTTTCGTTCTTGCTTGCGAGGAGGCTCGGTAGTGACCTAGTCGCGGGTCCGGCGGACCTTCGATGGTGCGGGCAGCAGCAAGATGGCGAGGTGCGAGCGCGGAGCGGGAGGCGCCGGGCGATGGCGACGGTGGCGCAAGGCCGGCGGGCGGCGCGGGCGAGCTGCGGCGGCGCGGTGCCGGCACGGTGGCGGCGGGGAGGCGGCGAGCGGCGCGGGAGGAAGGAGAAGGGCGCGGTGGAGGCGCGGGCGGCGATGGGCCGGGCGGGCCCGCTGCGGGCTCGCCGGGCCGCGGCGGCGGCTGGCGGCGGAGGTGCCACGTGGCAGTGTGGGAGTGGCGCGGTGGCTGTGTCCGGCGCGGTGCGGACAATGTCCGGCCGCGCGGAGACGAATTTTAGGGTTTCGGGGAAGAGGAAGATCCGGATTCGGAGGGGTTCTATTTATAGCCATAGAGGGAGTTAGGAGAGTCCAAATGAGGTGCGGTTTTCGGCCACGCGATCGTGATCGAACGCTCTAGATGATGGAGTAGGTTTAGGTGGGTTTTGGGCCAAATTGGAGGGGTGTTGGGCTGAAACACACACGAGGCCTTTTCGGTCCCTCGGCCAACCGTTGGAGTATCAAACGAAGTCCAAATGATACGAAACTTGACAGGCGGTCTACCGGTAGTAAACCAAGGCCGCTTGGCAAGTCTCGGTCCAATCCGGAAATGTTTAATCCCCACACATGAAAGAAATCTAGAAATGACCACCGGAGGAGAACGAAGCGCCGGAATGCAAAACAGACAACGGGGTAAAATGCTCGGATGCATGAGACGAACACGTATGCACATGAAATGCACATGATGACATGATATGCAATGCATGACACGCAAGGAATGAAAACGCAACAACAGCGAATAACTGGACGACACCTGGCACATCGGTCTCGGGGCGTTACAAAGCCCTCCTCGACCAACCCTTCCGCCGCCTACGCACAACATCACGGATCTACTACGGTGGCTACGCGCGGCACAAACGGCTGCCGGAGGAGAGGGATTTCTTGCCAGAGCAGAGAGGATTTGCGGTGGGGTGGATAAGGGAAATGGTGGATGAATACCCTAAAATCGACCGGATCCGGTATATAAGTGGGATTCAGCAGCGATCTACGGGTCGGGCCATTTTTAGCCGACCTGATCGGGCCATCATTTTAGTCTGTAGGTGCATCTAGTGCAACCCCTAGTTGGTTTTGGAGTATTGACGACAAACTTTCTTGAGGGACTAATGTGTTTGTGAGATTCACAGGAGAACACGGGTAGCAGTCCCCATTGATTCGGTTTACCCATCGAAGATGACCCCTGAAAATGTATGAAGACATTGAAGACAATGGTGGTTCGTGAAGACATTTGAAGATAATGATACATGAAGACATTCGCTTGAAGTCAATGAAGCATGAAGACATAGTTTCTTTGGTATTCATTTTCTTCTTTCTCGAGTCATAGGAACCACCGAACTGTTAAGTGGGGTCGAGGTAAACAAAGTCAGAAAACTGACGTTATGCTCAACCTAAAATCCTATGTCTTCGAGTGAAGACAATGAGAGAAAATCTCCTCCAAAGTTGGTTGAGTCAGCTTTACTTGGAGCCCAAGTCAAGTTGTCTTGTGTGTTTGAAATCCGACCGTTGGACACATGTCGGTTGTCCATTGACCCAGGCTCATTTTGGACATATCATGTCGGGTTGCCTCCTGGCTATAAATAGCCCACCCCCTCCACCATAAGTTGGTGGCTGCTCCGAGTTTGTACACGGCCTTTGTCGTTTGAGAGCAACCCACCTCTGAAGCATTTGAGAGAGAGTCTTGCTAGGACAAACCCAAAACACCAAGAGCCCAAAGTGTTTTGAGCATCACTGAAGTCTTTCTGTTCCGCGTGAACCGAAGATTTGTTACACTTGAAGATCGTGATCTTCCAGTCGGTTAGGCATCACGTTCTTAGCATCCAAGAGTCATTGTGGATTGCTGGTGAACGAAGTATGTGAAGGTTTGGAAGTCTACCTTGAAGACTTACCAGAGTGATTGGTCGAGATCTGTGGGTATTAGCTCAAGGGGAATAAGGTGAAGATGTGGTCTTTTGAGTTCAATCCAACCTCCCTAACCAGACATACAGCTGTCACAGCAACTGGAACTGGTCTAACAAATCATTTATCTTCACCGAGCAACTGGTTCTATCACCTCACTCCTTTACTTACTGTTTAGTTTCCTTAAGTCTTTGTATGCTTGCTTTGTTCGAAGACATTGTGTGAAGACATTCTCTCTGATTGCATATTTGTCTTCGCACTATCTTCCAAATCTGATCTGTTCTACCTAGCTGCTATTTTTCTTCATGCATCACCTGTATTGTTCATTGACATTCTGCATGACTAGTGTAGTTTATCTTCCGTTGCATCATGTTTAGTTATTGTTTTAGCTTCTTGTCTTTGAAGATATTGCATGTTTCGAAGACTTTCATAATAATCGCCTATTCACCCCCTTCTAGTTGATAACTAGCACTTTTAATTAGTATCAGAGCAAGGTGCTCCCTTGTTCTGTGTGATTCGGTTTAACCACCTGAAGTTTTAGCTATGCCGATTGCAGGGATAATCAAGGTCTTTGCTATGTGCCCCGTCTTCGATGGCACGGATTACACCTACTGGAAAAATAAGATACACATGCATCTTCAAGCCATTGACAACAACCTCTGATATGTCATCAGGACTGGCGTTCCCAAAGTCGATGAAGGTGTCACCGCTACTAATGTGAAGAGGTTCGTGAAGGAAATATGCCCTAGAAGCAATAATAAAGTTATTATTTATTTCCTTATATATTCATGCGAAACATAATACATGTGTGAATACATAGCCAAACAGTATGTCACTAGTATGCCTCTACTTGACTAGCTCGTTGAATCAAAGATGGTTAAGTTTCCTAGCCATAGACATGAGTTGTCATTTGATTAACGGGATCACATCATTAGAGAATGATGTGATTGACTTGACCCATTCCGTTAGCATAGCACTTGATCGTTTAGTTTGTTGCTATTGCTTTCTTCATGACTTATATATGTTCCTATAACTATGAGATTATGCAACTCCCATTTACCGGAGGAACACTTTGTGTGCTACCAAACGTCACAACATAACTGGGTGATTATAAAGGTGCTCTACAGGTGTCTCCAAAGGTACTTGTTGGGTTGGCGTATTTTGAGATTAAGATTTGTCACTCCGATTGTCGGAGAGGTATCTCTGGGCCATCTCGGTAATGCACATCACTTAAGCATTGCAAGCATTGCAACTAATGAGTTAGTTGCGGGATGATGTATTACGGAACAAGTAAAGAGAGTTGCCGGTAACGAGATTGAACTAGGTATTGAGATACCGACGATCGAATCTCGGGCAAGTAACATACCGATGACAAAGGGAACAACGTATGTAGTTATGCGGTCTGACCGATAAAGATCTTCGTAGAATATGTGGGAGCCAATATGAGCATCCAGGTTCCGCTATTGGTTATTGACCAGAGACGTGTCTCGGTCATGTCTACATAGTTCTCGAACCCGTAGGGTCCGCACGCTTAAAGTTCGATGACGCTTATATTATGAGTTTATGTGTTTTGATGTACCGAAGGAGTTCGGAGTCCCGGATGAGATCGGGGACATGACGAGGAGTCTCGAAGTGGTCGAGACGTGAAGATCGATATATTGGACGACTATATTCGGACATCGGAAAGGTTCCGAGTGATTCAGGTATTTTTGGAAGTTACGGGGAGTTACGGGAATTCGTATTGGGCCTTAATGGGCCATACGGGAAAGGAGAGAAAGGCCTCAAAGGGTGGCCGCACCCCTCCCCATGGGCTGGTCCGAATTGGACTAGGGAGGGGGGCGCCCCCTTCCTTCCTTCTCCTTTTCCCTTCCCTTTCCTTCCCTCCTACTCCTACTACTTGGAAGGGCTCCTGGTTCTACTAGGAAAGGGGGAATCCTACTCCCGGTGGGAGTAGGACTCCCCTAGGGCGCGCCATAGAGAGCGCCGACCCTCCCCCTCCTCCAATCCTTTATATACAGGGGCAGGGGGCACCCCAAAGACACAACAATTGATCCCTTGGATCTCTTAGCCGTGTGCGGTGCCCCCTCCACCATAATCCACCTTGGTCATATTGTAGCGGTGCTTAGGCGAAGCCCTGCGTCGGTAGAACATCATCATCGTCACCACGCCGTCGTGCTGACGAAACTCTCCCTCAACACTCGGCTGGATCGGAGTTCGAGGGACGTCATCGAGTTGAACGTGTGCAGAACTCGGAGGTGCCGTGCGTTCGGTACTTGATCGGTCGGATCGTGAAGACGTACGACTACATCAACTGCGTTGTCCTAACGCTTCCGCTTTCGGTCTACGAGGGTACGTGGACAACACTCTCCCCTCTCGTTGCTATGCATCACCATGATCTTGCGTGTGCGTAGGAAATTTTTGAAATTACTACGTTCCCCAACAGTTCGCACAATTGGACTCGACCGCCAAGAACATCATATGTGGTCATCCGACCAAAGGGCAGTATGGCCGTGTGAGTGCTCTAGATTCTATGAAGCTGGTCTGGGACTGGCTATCCAAGGTCAACAAAGGCGTCTCATCTTAGAGAGACTCAAGAATCGATGTTCTTCGCAATATTTTCAACCACTTCAAGAGGCTTGACAATGAAAATGTCCATCTTACCTTCGACCGTCTCACCAATGAGCTTCATGCACTCGGTGCCACAGACCATCACCAAGCATGAAGTAGTGAAGAAGCTATTTGAAAGATCGTGGTTGTCTCCTAGAGGGGGGGTGGGTGAATACGCGCTTTAAAATAATTTTCGTTTAGGCTTGAACAAATACGGAATAAAACTAGTGTTTAATTTGTCAAGCACACAACTTAAAACAACTAGGCTCACCTATGTGCACCGACAACTTATGCTAAGCAAGATAAACAACTATGTGATAGCAAGATATATAACATGAAACACTATGGCTATCACAAAGTAAGGTGCATAAGTAAAGGGCTCGGGTAAGAGATAACTGAGGCACGCGGAGATGGCGATGTATCCCGAAGTTCACACCCTTGCGGATGTTAATCTTCATTTGGAGCGGTGTGGAGGCACAATGCTCCCCCCAAAAAGCCACTAGGGCCACCGTAATCTCCTCACACCCTCGCATAATGCAAGAAGCCGTGATTTCACTAAGGGACCCTTGAGGGCGGTCACCAAACCCGTACAAATGGCAAGCCTTGGGGCGGTCACCGAATCCGTACACCTTGGCAGCCCTTGGGGCGGTCATTGGAACCCGTACAAATTGCTCAGGGCAATCTCCACAACCTAATTGGAGACCCCGATGCTTGCTTAGAGCTTTACCCCACAATGATTGAGCTCCAAAGCACCACCAACCGTATAGGGCGCCCAAGCACCCAAGAGGAACAAGCTCAAAGGTACCAAGCACCCAAGAGTAATAAGCTACTCAACTTTCACTTCCACATATCACCGTGGAGAACTCAAACCGATGCACCAAATGCAAGTGCAAGGGCGCACAGAGTGCCCAAGTCCCTCACTCTCAAGTCCCACCAAAGCCACGAAAGCTATTGAGGGATATGAGAGGAAGAATAAGAAGGAGAACACAAAGAACTTCAAGATCTAGATCCAAGGGGTTCCCCTCACATAGAGGAGCAAGTGATTGATGGAAATGTAGATCTAGATCTCCTCTCTCTTTTCCCTTAAGAACTAGCAAGAATCATTGGAGGGATTGAGAGATAGCAAGCTCGGAGAAGGTAAACAATGGGGAAAGAACACGAGTTCAAGGGATGAAAACCATTGGGTAAGAATACCCCATTTTATAGGACCTCCCGAATCCAACTGTTATGTGCTCAACCCGCACACAAGCGGTACTACCGCTCCATGGAGCGGTACTATTGCTCAGGCGGTAGATCCATGAAAATAGAGCAAATACGAGGAACCTCAGGGAGGTAGAGCCGCCGGAGCGGTACTACCGCTCATCCCAACGGTACTACCATGGGAGATGCAGAACACAGGAGCAGAGGAGGTAGGGCAGAGCAAAGCACGACGTCAGTACCCCAGCAGCGGTACTACCGACTGGGAAGGTACTACCGCTTAAAGGTGGTATTGCCGTACCTCACTACCGCCCTAGTACCGCAGAACCCGACACGAAAAACAGAACCCTCGGAATAAGCGGAAGTGTGTGCGGTACTGGAACAATAGAATGATGTCTACTACACAACTTATTCTTGTAGACTCGTGTTGGGCCTCCAAGCGCAAAGTTTTGTAGGACAGTAGCAATTTTACCTCAAGTGGATGACCTAAGGTTTATCAATCCATGGGGCGCGTAGGATGAAGATGGTCTGTCTCAAACAACCCTGCAACCAAATACAAGAAATCTCTTGTGTCCCCAACACACCCAATACAATTGTAAATTGTATAGGTGCACTAGTTCGGCGAAGAGATGGCGATACAAGTGTAGTATGGATAGTAGATATAGGTTTTTGTAGTCTGGAAATAAAAAAACAGCAAGGTAGCAAGTGATAAAACGAAGCACAAACAATATTGCATGGAAACAAGGCCCAGGGTTCGTATTTTCATTAGTGCAATCTCTCAACAGTGCTAACATAATTGAATCATATGGCAATCCCTCAACGTGCAACAAAGAGTTACTCCAAAGTTCTTATCTAGCGGAGAACATAAGAAGAAATTGTTTGTTGGGTACGAAACCACCTCAAAGTTATCCTTTCCAATCATTCTGTTGAGCTATTCCTATAAGTTTCACAAACAACCCTAGAGTTCGTACTAAAATAACACCATATGATACACATCAACCAAATCTAATGTCACCTAGATACCCCAATGTCACCACAAGTATTCGTGAGTTGAATATTTGACATGCGTCAAACTACTTCAGATTCATAATATTCAATCCAACACAAAGAACTTCAAAGAGTGCCCCAAGATTTCTACTGGACAAAGTAGGACGAAAACATGCATCAGCCCCTATGCATAGATTACCCCAATGTCACCTCGGGAATCCGTGAGTTGAGTGCCAAAACATACATCAAGTGAATCAATAGAACACCCCATTGTCACCACGGGTGTCCGCATGCAAGACATACATCAAGTGTTCTCAAATCCATACAAGTATTCATTCCAATAATAGTGAAACCTCAAAGGTAAAAACTCAATTCATCACAATGAGATAGAGAGGGAGGAAACACCATATGATCCAACTATATTAATAAAGCTCGCGGTACATCAAGATCGTGCCAAATCAGGAACACGAGAGAGAGAGAGAGAGAGATCAAACACATAGCTACTTGTACATACCCCTAGCCTCAAGGGTGAACTACTCCCTCCTCATCATGGTGACTGCCGGGATGATGAAGATGGCCTCCGGTGATGATTTTCCCATTCGGCAGGGTGCCGGAATAGGGCTCGAGATGGTATTTCAAAGGTACAGAGGCGTGCAGTGGCGGAGTCCAAGTTCTATGGTTATTTCTGTTGGTTTATCTATTTATAGGATTTTTTGGCGTCGTTATCACGCTAAGATGGGCCACAGGGAGCCCACCACCCACCAGTGCACCATTACCCCCCAGGCGCGCCCTGGTGGGTGGTGGCCACCTCATGACTCTTCTAGCCTTCCCATGAAGCTTCTAGTGTCTCTTTTCTTCCAAAAAAATCGTCAAAAAGTTTCATTGCATTTGGAGAACTTTATTTCTGCACAAAAAACAACACCATGGTAGTTCTGCTGAAAACAACGTCAGTCCAGGTTAGTTCCATTCAAGTCATACCAAAACCATATAGGATTGTTGTAAACATGGAATGAATACTTCATAAAGTATAGAACGTTGGAGATGTATCAGCATCCCCAAGCTTAATTCCTACTCGTCCTCGAGTAGATAAATGATAAAAGAAATAATTTATGAAGTGTGAATGCTAGCATAGTGTATAAGTTTGATCAATGATAATTTCAATCACTTTTCATAGCATCATAATAGCAACTCTTTCTCATAGCAATTAAATTTTTTTTGATGTGGAATGCTACCTATCATATTCATCATATACTCTTTCTTTTGTAGCATGGACATTTTGACTTGAATGATTCAAAGCAATAGTCTATAATTTGACATGAAGACATCAATACTCAAGCATACTAACAAGCAACTATGTCTTTCAAAATATCAATGCTAAAGGAAGTTATCCCTAGCCCATTATGCTCAATCACTGACCCATTCATGAAACACACTCAACATTAGCTACATCCAATGCACAAGTATGACAATATCACTCTCCAGTTGGTGCTTTGTAAGAGAAGATGGAGACTCAAAATAAAAATAAAAATTTCATAAAAGTAAATAGATAGGCCCTTCATAGAGGGAAGTAGAGATTTGCAGAGGTGCCAGAGCTCAAGGCTTAAATTAGAGGAAAAATCTTATTTTAAGAGGCATGCTTTTCCTGTCAATGAAAATGATCGAGAATTCCCAATATCTTCCATGCTAGACAAATTATAGGTTGTTCCCAAACAAAAAAGTAAAGTTTATTTCCTTTCCTCATTCTTTCACAATCCATGGCTACCCGTATCCATGATGCCTTCCATACCAACACTTACCAAGGTATTTATTATTATCTCATATTATTATTTTTATTTTGGGACTAGGCATCCCTATTACCTGCCACACTCTCGTGCAATGGCAAGTGAATAAACACTCATCGTGAGAATAAAATACCTAGCATGGAAAATATTGGCCACCCCTTGCCGCTTCATGAGCGGTATGGGCAAACAAATCATAAATTTATTTTGAAAAAATAGAGTTGGCACATGCAAATTTACTTGGAACGGCATGGACCTACCGCATATAGGTAGGTATGGTGGACTCATTTGGCACAACTTTGGTTCAAGGAGTTGGATGCACAAGCAACATTCCCACTTAGTGCAAATGAAGGCTAGCAAATAGATTGAGAAGCGACCAATCAAAAAGCAAAAACGGTCATAAACATGCATTGAACATAACTAACACTAAATAATGTACCATAAGTAGGATGTAACTTCGTTGCATAACTGTTGACTTTATTTGCATGCATAGGGAATCACAAACCTGAACACCAATATTCTTACTAAATCACAATTATTCAGCAACATGGCTCACATATTATCATCTCCATATCGTGAAACTATTGCAAGGAATCAAACTTATCATATCCAATGATATACATGAAAGATTTTACTATATCCTTCTTGGATATTCATCATATCAGGACCAATTTCATAGCTTGCGCAAATTTTCATCACTATTATCAACTCTCAAAATAATATAAGTGAAGCATGAGAGTGTTCGATAAACTAGTCAAAAAGATATATGTGAAGTTCAAATGAGTAGTTAAGTAAATAGATAGCTATGTGAGCACTCTGTCTCATTTAAAAATTTCAGATCTTAATTATTTTATTCAAATAGCAAATAAAAAAATGACATTCCAAGAATAGCACAACTCATGTGAAGAAGCAAAAAACTTAGGTTCAACCGGTGCTAACTGATAATTGTTGAAGAAGAAAGGTGGAATGCCTACCGGGGCATCCCCAAGCTTAGGTGCTTGAGACTTCTTGGAATATTAATTTGGGATGCCTTGGGAATCCCCAAGCTTGAGCTCTCGTGTCTCCTTAATTCTTCTAATGTCACGGTTTCCCTAAATCTAAAAAACTTCATCCACACAAAACTCAACAAGAACTCGTGAGATAAGTTATTATAAATCAATGCAAAAACCTTATCATTCCCTACTATAGAAAATCACTAAAAGAATTACTTACATTGCATACTAAATGCATCTGCATATTTAATACTCCCATCCTCAAATAGAATCACTAAACAAGCAAACATATGCAAACAATGCAAACATAACAGCAATCTGCCTAAACATGACAGTCTGTAAAGAATGCAAGAAGATTAATAGTTCTTTAACTCCAAAAATTCCGAACAATTACCAAACTATAGAAAAATTATTGCAGCTTATTGTGTAAAAATTTCAAGATTTTATCACATTATGACTTTCTAGAAGAATTCAGACAATTATAGAACACTTTTTGTTTTCAAATAGCAACATGTAGACTTGCAAATAAGCATGGTAAAGGCTATAGTTGACATTTTTATTGAAGTAAAAGATACAAAACATTATTCTAAATAACAACAAGAAAATCTGAATAAAAGAAAATGACGCTCCAAGAAAAACTCATATAATGTGACGAATAAAAATATAGCTCCAAGTGAGGTTATCGATAATGTTGGAGACAGAAGAGGGAATGCCTTCCGGGGCATCCCCAAGCTTGTAAACTTGAGTCTTTGATACGTCTCCGTCGTATCTACTTTTCCTAACGCTTTTCCTCTTGTTTTGAACTCTAATTTGCATGACTTGAATGAGCTAACCTGAAATGACGTTGTTTTCAGCACAACTACCATGGTGCTGTTTTTGTGCAGAAATAAAAGTTCTCAGATTGGAATGAAACTTTGCAAAGATTTTTTATACAATAAAAGATAATATCTGGAGCCAAGAACCTCGGAGGGGGGCACCTGGGTGGGCACTACCCACTAGGTGCCCCCTCGAGGCGCGCTGATGACCCACACGTATAGGGGATCAATTGTAGCTTTTTTCGATAAGTAAGAGTGTCGAACCCAACGACGAGCAGAAGGAAATGACAAGTGGTTTTCAGCAAGGTACTATCTTATCACATCCCTAGTTCTGGTATGACCTAGACTAGCTAATCAGGTGAGCATCATGTTTAAATTCAATTTAAATTTGAATTGGGGTTATGCGAAAGCCTCAGAAATCATTTTGGAAATGATCAAGATAAAAATGGCTTCAAATAGGTCCAAGAAAATGTTCCTATTTTTCTCTGAAAATATTGGCCAGAGGTAAAATTCAAACCAATATTTTTAGGAGCTCAGAAATAATTATTTTGGGCATTTGAGTTAATCCAATAATTATTTGCATTGGATTTATAGTTGTTATATATTCAAATATGCTCCAATAATTCTGGAAACTTGTGAGGGCCTCTGGAATATTTGTCCCAGTGCCCACAAAAACTTTTAGAAATTTATAAAATGGTTTAGTGCTTAAAACTAAATCAAAAAAAACTACATAAAATAGAAAAAGAAACATAAATGAGAAAAGGGAAACTTACGCGTGCCCACCAACCGGCCCAGCACTGTAGCTGGCCGCCCAGCCCACCAGCCGACGCCAGTCGTCGTCCTCTTGGCGCCAGGAGGACGAGACGCACGCACCCAACACGCGCGAGCACGTGCCGCGCCAGCTCCTGCCTTCCTGCTTCCTCCGCGACTCCTTGGAGACACCACGCATGCCCTAGGCCCCTCCCACACTCTCTCATGCTCATCCCCTCCTCTGCCGCCCTCCCTCTCCCACGACCGAACACCACCATCATCGTCGCTCGCCGCTGCCGCACCTAGAGCCACGGCCTCGCTTCTCCGCCATGTCCATCGGCTCCGCCACGTCGCCCTAAAGCTCCACGCGTACGCACGCAAGCTCGGGAGCCCCGCAACGTCGTCGGCATTGTCGTCTTCATCGCCGGCCGCCCGAGATCGCCGTCAACGCCCCGTCGCCATCCGTGCCTCCCTGAGCTGACTGAGACCACCTACGAGACCGCTAAGAGCTTTCCTATGTCTCCCCTCTCTCCCCGTGGTCTTTCCGATGCCGTAGCTGTGCTAGCCACCGTACCGAGCGCCGCCGTCCGCCATGGACGCCGGGCATGGCACTTCCGTGCCGCTCCGCTCAAGCTGACGAGCCTAGCGAGCTCCTAGCTGTACCAAGAGGCCGCAGATCCCCCCAGCTGGCCTCGCTGTACCCCGCAGCCCCGCACCACTCGAAGCCGAACTCCGGCCGCTGCTGCGAGCTCCGTTCCAGCGAGCTCCGACCACCCCGTGACCCTCTGCTACCTCCCCTAGATGCTCCAGAGTGCGGGCTACGTCCTGGTGGTTTCCTCACGTCTAGCCGCCGCCTATAGGTCAAGTCCGGCGAGCCTCTGCCGTTGTTTTGGTCGCCGCCGGCCGAACTCCGGCGAGTGCCGATGTGGCCGTCATTAGGGGCTAACCCCCTAATTAGCCACCTCTTTGCCACAGACAGCGGGCCCCATGGCCTGGTCAAACCCAGTCAGCGCTGGTTTTGACCGGGATTAACAAATGGGTCACTGACCAGTGGGACCCACTAGTCAGGCTTACCCTGGTCAGTCCTGGTTGACCTGCTGACGTCGTGCTGTTGTCATGTGATGTCGCTTGAAGCTACGTCAGTATTTCCTCAAAGAGGAAGGGATGATGCAGCACAACAGCGGTAGGTATTTCCCTCAGATATGAAACCAAGGTTATCGAACTAGTAGGAGAACCAAGCAACACAACGTAAACAACCCCTGCACACAGATAACAAATCCTCGCAACCCGACGTGTTAAAGGGGTTGTCAATCCCTTTCGGGTAACGGTGCCAGAAATTGGTGCGTGACGGTAAAAAGGTTGTAATAGATTGGATAAATAGATTGCAAATAAAATAAAGTGCAGCAAAGTATTTTTGGGTTTTTGGATTAATAGATCTGAAAATAAAAGCAAATAAAAATAGATCGCAAAGGCAAATATATGAGAAAGAAGACCCGGGGGCCATAGGTTTCACTAGTGGCCTCTCTCGAAAAAAATAGCAAACGGTGGGTAGACAAATTACGGTTGGGCAATTGATAGAACTTCAAATAACCATGATGATATCCAGGCAATGATAATTATATAGGCATCACGTCCAAGATTAGTAGACCGACTCCTACCTCCATGTACTACTATTACTCCACATATCGACCGCTATCCAGCATGCATCTAGTGTATTAAGTTCATGGAAAAACAGAGTAATGCAATAAGAACGATGACATGATGTAGACAAGATCTATCTATGTAGAGATAGACCCCATCATTTTATCCTTAGTAGCAACGATACATACGTGTCGTTTCCCTTTCTATCACTGGGATCAAGCACCATAAGATCGAACCCACTAGAAAGCACCTCTTCCCATTGCAAGATAAATAGATCAAGTTGGCCAAACAAAAACCAAATATCAGAGAATAAATACGAGGCTATAAGCAATCGTGCATAAAAAGAGATCAAAGAAACTCAAATACTTTGATGGATATAAAAAGATATAACTGATCATAAACTCGAAGTTCATCAGATCCCAACAAACACGCCACAAAAGAGTTACATCATATGGATCTCCAAGAGACCATTGTATTGAGAATCAAGAGAGAGAGATGAAGCCATCTAGCTACTAACTACGGACCCGAAGGTCTACAAAGAACTACTCACACATCATCGGAGAGGCATCAATGGATGAACCCCATCCGAGATGGTGTCTAGATTGGATCTGGTGGTTCTGGACTCTGCGGCGGCTGGATGAATATTTTGTCGACTCCCCTAGGGTTCTGGGATTTTTGGGGTATTTATAGAGCAAAGAGGCGGTCCGGGGGGCACCCGAGGTGGGCACAACCCATCAGGGCGCGCCCGGGCCTCCTGGCGCGCCTTGGTGGGTTGTGCCCCCCTCAGGGCGTGCCCTGGTGGGTTGTGCCCCCCCTCAGGGCACCCCCAGGCGCAGCCAGGGCCGTTGTGTTCCTTATGGCCCATAAAAATTCTCGTAAAGTTTCATGGCATTTGGTCTCCGTCTGATATTGATTTTCTGCGATGTAAAAAACACGGAAAAAACAAGAACTGGCACTTGGCACTATGTTAATAGGTTAGTACCAAAAAAAGATATAAAATGACTATAAAATGATTATAAAACATCCAAGATTGATAATATAACAACATGGAACAATCAAAAATTATAGATACGTTGGAGATGTATCATCATGCTAACGCAGTAAGTGTTTTTCTAGGTTTAAATAATTCAGGAATTCGAGAAAATGTTCAAAACTTCAAAAAAAATCACAGAAATTCAACCGCAGCTCAGTTTGAAATAATTTATATATGAAAAATTATCAGAAAAATGCAATCTATCCATCTATACCATTTTCGTGCATGAGAAACCAAGTTATACCTGATGTATATGTGAAAACACATTAATGGCTTTTAAAGAGACTTAAGTTAGAGTTTTATTTGAACCTTTGGTTCAAATGGACTTCTTCCAAGTGAAATGCTAGATGCATTAGCACAAACCATATCAAATCTACATGACATGTTCATGCATCATATTGTTGCATACATTTGTGTATTGATTGCCGACACCGTCCTTCTTGATAGGTCCTGCTCCAGAGACCGTTCCAGAGTACCTCTTAGAGGAGCAGTGCTCCCTGTTGATCTACCAGGCAAGCAAACCCCCTTGTTCATCCTGATGCAATCCCACTCTCTCGCTCCTGCTCTCTTTTATTGTATTAGGAAAACAACGATTCAACTGCTACTTTGTGTTGCGGTAGTTGAACCCATTCCTCTGCATGACCTGTCATTGCCACAGTAAATAGTTGAAACCCACTAGAATGTGTAGGAGTTGGTTGAGCCATGTAATGTTCCTACCATGCCATGCCTGCTATTGCTTAGAGTTGTGTCAGGCCTGATTCATCGAGAATGAATTGGAGTGTTATGATTTGTTCTAATGCTGAGAGTTAAGCGTGTGAACATGATTTGGTAAAGGTAGCGGTGAGAGGCCATGTAGGAGTACATGGTGGGTTGTCTCATTGGGACCGTCCTTAAGAACTGAGTTTTCTGTATGTTGTCCAATGACTAGTTACTACCACACATTGGGTTCCGACAACTCAGCCCCTCTCGGCTTATTAATCACCTCAATCTCTGTCCAGGAGTTGCAACTAGTTTCTAGTGTTTGTAGGTAGTGCTATTTTTCTACCGAGTGGCACCCGGCAGGGTGGGCTTGGGACAGACTAGGCACAGTGGCACGGTGTACTAAGTGACACTCAGATGGTGGGCTTGGGAACCCCGCTCACATCGTTTGGGGCCGTGATGGAAACCTCGGCCCGACTCCCTTGCGGATAGAACCCGAATAGGCGATAAACCTGGACTAGAGTCTTGCGTGGTTAGTCAGGTCGTGGCCGACACCCTCGCCAGGATTTCGCTTGAAGGTTGCCAAGAAACACGATGTGTACATGGTGATAAGTGGTGAGAGCATGTGTGAAGAAGTACACCCCTGCAGGGTTATCATGATCTATTCGAATAGCCGCGTCCTCGGTTATGGAATTCTTGGATGCTTACGTGGTACATAGACAACTTGAAGTGGATACTCTAAAATGCTCAAGACAAGTGTGAGTACTGTGGATGGCCTTCTCATAGGGAGACATGAATGAATCCATAGTAGTGTATTGAAGTGGTGATTAGTGGACTCGTGTGCGCTTTCTCACCTCAAGGAAGTTACTCGTAGTCGTAGAACAGGATAGCCACTCAGTCAAAGCTGGCTTGCTGCAGCCAAACCCCACATTGCCTTCTTGATACTAATGCATGTATGATAGGATCTGATGTAAGTCTTGCTGAGTACCTTTGTACTCACGTTTGCTTTATTTATGTTTTGCAGAGGAGACCTCGGTCTCACTAGTAGTTCCTCATGGACTTCGACGAGTAGCTTGTTACCTCAGCTACGATCTTGTACCCTTGGGAGGGTCTTGTAGATAGTCAGGCTTCTTAGCCTTTTTCATTTGTAGTTGTCTGTACCCAGACATGTTATGCTTCCATTGCTTTTATGCTCTGAATGATGGGTCATGTGACCCCTCTTTGTAATATAATGCTATGCTGGCTCTTCTGGGCCTTTATCTATATGAGTTGTTGAGTTATGTTGCGATGCCATGTTGTACAACACATACTTGCATGTTATGCATACATGTAATGTGTATTGCTATGTGTGGGATCCGACACCTAGTTGTTTATTCTTGGTAGCCTTTCTTATGGCGAAATGTCTCCTAGTGCTTCCACTGAGCCATGGTAGCTTTGCTACTGCTCCAGAACACTTAGGCTGGCCGACATGTGTCCTTCTTTGTTCCTGTGTCTGTCCCTTCGGGAAATGTCATGCGTTGTTCCTTTAAGTCCTTGTAGCTTGCTACGACTTGGGTTCATATGTTGATGATCAACACGTTTGTTGTTGAGTCATGTATGCTTGTCCCTGTAAGTTAGTGCCACTTTGGATTCACGACTAGTCATGTCGGCCCGGGTTCTCTGTCATATGGATGCTAGCGACACTATCATATATGTGATCCAAAAGGCGCAAACAGTCCCGGGCTAGGTAAGGTGGCACCCGTGGAAATACCGTGTGTGAGGCCGCAAAGTGATATGATGTGTTACATGCTAGATCGGTGTGACTTAGGACCGGGTTCCCGACAGCTTTAGTATTATAGCCTGACTGCCTGTAGGATTACTAAGACAAACTGGTCGAAGCTGAGTCTAAAAATTCCTTAGTTATATAAGGGAATTGATTATGGAAGGGAACGTAAGGCTCTTTTTACTCCTTATACCTTATGCCTTCTGATCTGAGTCATCCTATCTTTCCTATGGGGTTAAGGAACTAGGATTTCTCTTCCGTCTATCAGGATAACATGTTACTACTCCGTAGCCTCATAGGATTGGTTGATCAGAGTCATATTCCAGTTTTCGAGTACTTTCGGTGTAGTCTATTTAGTATTATCCTCAGAACCTTGAGTGATGATGTTGAGTATGGTACTACCCCGTCGTTTGTAGGATGTCTCATTTTGAGCATTTTACTGCCGTTATGTTGCCGGAGTTGTCCTAGGAGTTCGGGAGATACTAATTTCCTTGTGCTACATTCTCCATCCTATAGTTGATGCTGATCCTGTCCTTGGTTTCGCTTCCAAGGATGTCGTCAGTTACCCGTGGTTCTGTTGCTCGTAGCCTGAACCACTGAGATGGTAGGGATGAGGATCCTCCCGATCAATCTTCGTTGGCAAAGTTCATGTTAGAGGTTGAGATGAACAAGCGTGAGACCAACCGCTTGTTGGCACGGATTGAGCAGAACACCACACATCGGCGTGATGACCCACAAGTATAGGGGATCTATCGTAGTCCTTTCAATAAGTAAGAGTGTCGAACCCAACGAGGAGCAGAAGGAAATGATAAGCGGTTTCCAGCAAGGTGTTCTCTGCAAGTACTGAAATAAGTGGTAACAGATAGTTTTGTGATAAGATAATTTGTAACGAGCAACAAGTAACAAAAGTAAATAAGGTGTAGCAAGGTGGCCCAATCCTTTTTGTATCAAAGGACAAGCCTGGATAAACTCTTATAAGATGTAAAGCACTCCCGAGGACACATGGGAATATCGTCAAGCTAGTTTTCATCACGTTCATATGATCCGCGTTCGGTACTTTGATAATTTGGTATGTGGGTGGACCGGTGCTTGGTTGCTGCCCTTACTTGGACAAGCATCCCACTTATGATTAACCTCTATTGCAAGCATCTGCAAATACAACAAAAGTATTAAGGTAAACCTAACCATAGCATGAAACATATGGATCCAAATCAGCCCCTTACGAAGCAACGCATAAACTAGGGTTTAAGCTTCTGTCACTCTAGCAACCCATCATCTACTTATTACTTCCCAATGCCTTCCTCTAGGCCCAAATAATGGTGAAGTGTCATGTAGTCGACGTTCACATAACACCACTAGAGGAGAGACAACATACATCTCATCAAAATATCGAACGAATACCAAATTTACATGACTACTAATAGCAAGACTTCTCCCATGTCCTGAGGAACAAAAGCAACTAATCACAAAGCATAAACATGTTCATAATCAGAGGGGTATTAATATGCATATAGGATCTGAACATATGATCTTCCACCAATTAAACCAACTAGCATCAACTACAAGGAGTAATTAACACTACTAGCAACCTACTAGCACCAATCCCGGACTTGGAGACAAGAATTGGATACAAGAGATGAACTAGGGTTTTGAGATGAGATGGTGCTGATGAAGATGTTGATGGAGATTGCCCTCTCCCGATGAGAGGAGCGTTGGTGATGACGATGTCGATGATTTCCCCCTCCGAGAGGGAAGTTTCCTCGGCAGAACAGCTCCGCCAGAGCCCTAGATTGGTTCCGCCAAGGTTCCGCCTCGTGGCGGCGGAGTTTCGTCCGACAAGATGGCTTATGATTTTTTTCCAATCGAAAGACTCCATATAGCAGAAGATGGCCGCTGGAGGGCCACCAAGGGCCCCACGAGGCAGGGGCGCGTGCCCAGGGGGGTAGGGCGCGCCCCCACCCTCGTGGGCAGGGTGTGGCCCCCCTGGTGAAGTTCTTGCGCTTAGTATTTTTTATATATTTGGAAAACATCATCCGTGAAGTTTCAGGACTTTTGGAGTTGTGCAGAATAGGTCTCTAATATTTGCTCGTTTCCAGCCTAGAATCCCAGCTGCTGGCATTCTCCCTCTTTATGTAAACCTTGTAAAATAAGAGATAATAGGCATAAGTATTGTGACATAATGTGTAATAACAGCCCATAATGCAATAAATATCGATATAAAAGCATGATGCAAAATGGACGTATCAACTCCCCCAAGCTTAGACCTCGCTTGTCCTCAAGCGAAAAGCCGAAATCGAAAAATATGTCCACATGTTTAGAGATAGAGGTGTCGATAAAAATAAAATACGTACATGAGGGCATCATGATCATTCTTAGAACAACAACTTACATAATTCTTGTCATATGATCTCTAATGTTAGAGTAATAATTCAATCACAATATCAAGTATGAATCGTGAACTTCATTGAAAACCAACAAACTACAACCTCAGTCATTGAAGAAATTGCAATTTATCATAACATAGGAAAGAGTCAATGTATAAGAGCTTTTTAGCAAGTCCACATACTCAACTATCATATAATCTTTCACAATTGCTGACACTCACGCAATACTTATGGGTATGGAGTTTTAATCGGACACATAGAAAGATAGGGGCTTATAGTTTTGTCTCCCAACGTTTTACCTCAAGGGTAATGTCAACAGTAATAGTTCATGAAAACTCACATCCAATTAGCCATATATACCAGGATCTTTCCAACATACCGTGCTTGCCAAAGGATAAAATGTAAAAAGGAAGGGTGAAGATCACCATGACTCTTATGCAATGTAGGAGATAAAAGTAAAAGATAGGCCCTTCGCAGAGGGAAGCAGAGGTTGTCATGCGCTTTTATGGTTGGATGCACAAAATCTTAATGCGAAAGAATGTCACTTTATATTGCCACTTGTGATATGGACCTTTATTATGCAGTCTGTCGCTTTTATTACTTCCATATCACACGCTCGTATAAAGCTTATTTCCCCCACACCAATCAATCATACATATTTAGAGAGCAATTTTTATTGCTTGCACCGATGACAACTTACTTGATGGATCTTACTCAATCCATAGGTAGATATGGTGGACTCTTATGGCAAGACTGGTTTAAGGGTATTTGGAAGCACAAGTAGTATCTCTACTTGGTGCAATGAATTTGGCTAGCATGAGGGGGAAAGGAAAGCTCATCATGTTGGAAGATCCAAGACAATATAATTTATCTCAGATGTAAGAAAACATAACCCATTACGTTGTCTTCCTTGTCCAATGTCAACTCTTTTAGCATGTCGTATTTTAATGAGTGCTCACAATCATAAAAGATGTCCAAGATAGTATATTTATATGTGAAGACCTCTCTTTCTTTATTACTTCCTATTAATTGCAACGATGACCAAAACTGTGTTTGTCAACTCTCAACAACTTTTATTCATCATACTCTTTCTATGTGAGCTCATTACTCTCCATAAGACTCATATGATCTCTTTGTTTCTTTTTATTTCTTCCTCTTTTCTTTTATTCCTCTAGGATCATGGCAAAATAATCAAGCCCTTGACTCAACACTAATTTTTATTATATAGCTCACGGACTCGATTACATAGAAGGATAGTAAAGCAAAACTCACAACTAGATCATACTAAAAACTTTTATTATACTAGATCAATATATTACCAAAAGGATCAAACTAAGAAAAACGGTAAAGATGAAAGTGATGGTGATACGATACCGGGGCACTCCCCCAAGCTTGGCAGTTGCCAAGTGGAGTGCCCATACCCATGTGGTTATGTCTCTCTTTTCGGGGATGGTGATGTGATGTTCTTGGCGATGATGCTCCTCAAGATACGATTCTCCTCCTCAAGCTTGTTGATTTGCTGCTTGAGGTCCATTATTTCCTTTCAGAGTTTTCCTGTAACAGCCAAAGCTCCCTGCACCCAAGGGTGCTGCATAGCTGCGGGAGAACCAGTGACACTCCTTTTCATATTATCATAAGAAAGAAATCTAACATTGGAAGGGATAACCGAGTTTGGAATCGCTGAGCTCTGCAGTTCTCCCATTGTGAATCCAGCTTAGAGGCGGGAAGTGACTTCTTGATCTTCTTCCATGGCATCTATCCTCTTTAAATCAGCCTCCATCTCTTCCTCCGTTGTAGGGGTCAACATGATTGTTTGTCATTGATCTCGGTGCCGGATGAGTCACCCGGCTCTCCCCGACTGACTCTTGCGAAGACATCCTCCTCTAATCTGCAGCAGCAACAGCTCGAAACACAAACAGGAGATAATTGTGTGATACAGGAGTCAAAACCTCCGGGAGATTATATAATGAATTTTTACCGACCAAAATACGTGTCGTGTACGAAAACGGAGTCCGGAGAGCACACGAGGTGCCCACGAGGTAGGGGGCACGCCCAGTAGGGTAGGGCACGCCCTCCACCCTCATGGAGCCCTCGTGTCCTTCCCGGACTGCTGCTTATTTTTCTATTTTTCTAAATATTCCAAAACGGAGAAATATTGCCTTAAAAACTGTTTTGGAGTCGGTTTAGTTACCGTACCACATACCTATTCCTTTTCAGAGTCTGAAACATTCCGGAAAGTGTTCTTTATGTATTCCTTCGGGGTTACAGTTTCGATAACATTGGTTTCAACATTTATGGGATTACCTGAGATATAGTGTTTGATTCTTTGACCGTTCACCACCTTCGGATTGGTGCCTTCGAAGTTGTTGTTTTTTATGGCACCGGAGCGGTAGACCTCCTCGATAACGTAAGGACCTTCCCATTTAGAGAGAAGTTTTCCTGCAAAAAAATCTTAAACAAGAGTTGTACAACAATACATAGTCACCTACATTAAACTCACACTTTTGTATCCTTTTGTCATGCCATCTTTTAACTTTTTCTTTAAACAACTTGGCATTTTTGTAGGCTTGGGTTCTCCATTCATCAAGTGAGCTAATATCAAATAGCCTCTTCTCACCGGCAAGTTTAAAATCATAATTAAGTTCTTTAATAGCCCAATAAGCCTTGTGTTCTAGTTCGAGAGGCAAGTGACATGCTTTTCCATAGACCATTTTATATGGAGACATACCCATAGGATTTTTATATGCAGTTCTATAGGCCCATAATGCATCATCAAGTTTCTTGGACCAATTCTTTCTAGACCTATTAACAGTCTTTTGCAAAATTAATTTGAGCTCTCTATTACTCAATTCTACTTGACCACTAGACTGAGGGTGATAAGGAGATGCAATTCTATGATTAACATCATATTTAGCAAGCATTTTACAGAAGGCACCATGAATAAAATGTGAACCACCATCAGTCATTAAATATCTAGGGACTCCAAATCTTGGAAAAATAACTTCTTTAAGCATTTTAATAGAAGTGTTATGATCAACACTACTAGTTGGAATAGCTTCTACCCACTTAGTAACGTAATCAACAGCAACTAAAATATGTGTATAACCATTAGAGGAAGGAAAAGGTCCCATATAGTCAAAGCCCCAAACATCAAATGGTTCAATAACAAGTGAATAATTCATGGGCATTTCTTGACGTCTACTAATATTACCAATTCTTTGACATTCATCACAAGATAAGACAAACTTACGGGCATCCTTGAAGAGTGTAGGCCAATAAAAACTAGATTGCAGTACCTTATGTGCAGTTCTATCTCCAGCATGGTGTCCTCCATAAGCTTCGGAGTGACACTTGTGTAGGATCTGTTATTGTTCATGCTCAGGTACACAACATCTAATAACACCATCTACTCCTTCTTTATAAAGATGTGGGTCATCCCAAAAGTAATGCCTGAAATCATAGAAGAACCTTTTCTTTTGCTGGTATGTGAAACTAGGTGGTATAAACTTAGCAACAATGTAATTAGCATAATCAGCATACCATGGAGCAGTATGAGAAGCATTTATGACATTTAATTGCTCATCAGGAAAACTATCATCAACAGGTAGTGGGTCATCAAGAACATTTTCTAACCTAGATAAGTTGTCTGCAACGGGATTCTCAGCTCCTTTTCTATCAACAATATGCAAATCAAATTCTTGTAGTAAGAGAACCCATCTAATAAGTCTAGGTTTAGCATCTTTCTTTTCCATAAGATACTTAATAGCAGCGTGATCAGTGTGGATAGTTACTTTAGAATCAACAATATAAGGTATAAACTGATCACAGGCAAATACAACTGCTAAGAATTCTTTTTCAGTAGTAGCATAGTTTCTTTGAGCATTGTCTAGAGTTTTACTAGCATATTGAATAACATTTAGTTTCTTATCAACTCTTTGTCCTAGAACAGCACCTACAGCATAATCACTAGCATCACACATAATCTCAAAGGGTAAACTCCAATCAGGTGGCCGAACAATAGGTGCAGAGATCAATGCTTTCTTAAGTATTTCAAATGCTTCTACACAATCATCATCAAAGACAAATGGTATATCTTTTTGTAGTAAATTAGTCAAAGGCCGGGAGATTTTTGAGAAGTCCTTAATGAACCTCCTATAAAAACCGGCATGACCAAGGAAACTTCTTATACCTTTGATGTCCTTGGGACATGGCATCTTTTCAATAGCATCAACCTTGGCTTTATCAACTTCAATCCCTCTTTCAGAAACTTTATGCCCCAAGACAATGCCTTCATTAACCATAAAGTGGCACTTTTCCCAATTCAAGACAAGATTAGTTTTTCACATCTCTGCAAAACTCGATCAAGGTTGCTCAAGCAATCATCAAAAGAAGATCCATAGACGGAAAAGTCGTCCATGAAAACCTCGCAAATCTTTTCACAAAAGTCAGAGAATATAGCCATCATGCATATTTGAAAGGTAGCAGGTGCATTACATAAACCAAAATGCACTAGTAAATGTGCACGTGCAACACACGTAATCTTATGAATTTCTTTGATTTTCTAGACTACCTAAATAAAAAAATTGTTCATAATAGTGGTCACGCAACATGTCATGTTTTTAAGAATGGGTCCAACTAAAATTTTATAACAATCTAAACGGTAATTTTTGCAAACACCCTTCTCAGCAAGCAAGATGGGTCCATGCCACTCAAATTGCCATCCTGCAACTTTTGGCCCCCACTCGCCGCGGTTGATTTCCCCCGTGGTAGTGCTTGGAGTTTCAAACATGTTTGTCTCTTTCTTGCCTATGCCACTCTACTCTCTATCTCCCCTGTAGCACCGAATTTTCCTTTGGATGTCAGTGGGGGATTTTGTCCACACGCACCACAGAGGCAAGCTCAAATGGATAGTGGCTTTTCAATATTTCATAACACCACATTGCCAACGGAGTCCTGTGCAAGGTGGGCATACCAAATCCGCTCTTTTTATCAACAATGGTAAATTTTTCAAAACAATGTCAACATAATCAACTTGAACAAAACATAACAGAAAAATAGGTAATACTATCTTGAACTAAATAGTTCTACGTGAGGCAATGTGTCGCTTCACCAGCTCCTTTGCGACGATCTTCCCTGAAGATTTGGAACTTCGTCATTCCAAGTTATCCTTCAATATTTCATAAAATATTCAGGGAAACAATGACATATATAGAAAGCACTTGCATTGCCTCCCGCGACTCATTTCTGAGCACTTAGACAACATCAAAAGAGCAAAATGATAAAGAAGGTGAGATGTCTGTCCCACCACATCCTGTAGAGTTCCTATTTGTTGGCGGTACTTGATGCTATCCAAGGGAATTTCCTACAGATTCGTCGATTCTCCTGATGAAATAAATGTGATAGGAGAGATATGATCCGCATCAGCCATGCTACAAAAGCAGAAAGAGTTGCTCAAAACATATAAAAAACAAGACCTTCATGAAACATGAGCCATCTTTTTTTTTGAAATGGAGGCAAAATATTTGCCTATCGTTTAATGAAGAAGAAAAGAGCTGCCCAATGAATTAACAAAGAGAAAACTAACATATTCAGACCAAGGGTGAACTACTCACAAAGCATGAAAACCCATGACCGCACATGCAGCCCACCAAACACTACTAACGCAGAACAACCGCAATCCCCTACACTTGTACAATGCAACGAGGCCATTGATGACAACAACTCAACAACATGAAAAGTGCCATTTTGATACATACAAGGAACACATGATAAGAAATGAGACCTGCCAGTTTAAATAAAGTGCAGTCGGGGTACGTCTTAACTTTGTGCCAACGTAATTTGGCGCCCAGATGTATGTCCTGGATGATTCTGGTCTCTCGTACACCACCACATGCACAGCATTAGGGTCTCCTATATTTAAATTTCAGCATTGCATAGTCAATCAATAATTAAAACATGTGAGCAGTTTGCTGCTGGATTGAACAAGTTGCAATTCTGGACCCAAACAAGGACATATTGTAACAATATTTAGCTCGTTCTTCTCTAGATAAACTCAAATTGTTTCTCCAGGAACAGTCTTAGAAACACTGTATTTGGGTTGCCAACACAAATTGTTTAGGTTCAAACTTAGTCCTCACATGTTCCAACCATTTGTAGTTTCTAGGTAACTGTGGTCTAATTCTATATAAATAAATGTGTTAGGAAGAAAAAATATCAATTTGATAAATTTTCGTGTAAAGAAATTAAAGTACATGCTTAGCTTCAGTAATTAAATTCCTACTGGATTTCATTGTTGTAGCAACTCACAGTTATAATTTCTAACATTACTAACCTCATTCTCCATGCATAACCAACCTTCATGTCATCTAGTGGTGATGTATGATAATATAATTTGTTTGGATTCAGAAAATTCCACATTATAGATCAATTCTGGTCACCTAAGTGCAGGGAGTGCACCATTTATATAACTGGAATAAATTTGCATGAAATTTCCCAACAATGAATTACATCTGAAACAGTACAAGCTCTGCGTTGTTTCTTTGACACCAAACTACACTGGTAGCTCACCACTGCAAATTGCTTATGATTTTGGCAAACTATACTTTATAATGTTATATGGTAAGAGTGGTCAAAACCATAAAAAAACTTGAAAACAATCTTACCCTATCTAGTGAGCTAATACTTGTAGAAGCTACTCTGTATAGAAACATTGCCATGCCAGCGCTTAATTCTCCAATCACTGACTCTGCATTTGAATCTCTCATATTATAGTCTCAATAGTCTGCTAGAAAAAAAAGTAATGTTGACTTCAAACCTTGAAAACTCAAGTAAAAATAGAAAGACTTAGGGGATACTTTAAGCACTCATTTATGTAATAAAAAAGCATCAGAATTATCAAAAAAATGTTCTGATTCAAAAATTCATTCCTTCAAACACCTTTCATCCTTAGACCTATTTAAAACAACTCACCATACCTCCGCCAAAAAATAGCTTAATAAGATAGCCATCAACAATTATACCTACTTAGTCTAGTTTATGTTGATCGAGAATTCTTTACCTTCATAGGTCAGCCAATTGTAGTTGTGCAATTCTTCTATTCCCAATACATGGCCGAACCTAGCTGATAGCAGTAATGGGGACTATGCCAAAAAAGAGTCGGTGTCTTCCATGGAGAAGATCCCAATCCATTCCAATCACCGCAAGAAGAACAAGATGAAGCTTAGCACCATCGGTGGTGTGACAAACTGACAATAATAATGGTCACAATCATGAATGGTGTTAAAAAAATTCCTATATACCAAGCAGAGGGATATTTATCCATAAAAAATATGGCATGCAGTAATGACAGACCAATGTCGATCAAGAATAATAATACATGCGATGGTATATACTACTACCAAGAACCACACATTGTAAGAAAATCCTTTTGGTCAAGACACATTCTGACATACATACATGCCATGAATGTTAGCCCAAGAGTTGGTGTAGGAGGACACAGTGACCAAGACATAGACCTCGGCGATGCCATGCCCAGAACTCTGAAATCTTTTCTCAAACACCTCATGACCTGCATCAACCAATCCTGGCTGACATTAGGTCGCACCAATGAACTCATGCCTCACATGAAAATGTCGTCAAGCAGTTAGTACGCCAAAAAACATGGCACACACAAATTGGAAGGAAACCAGACCGAGCAAGAATGAAAGCTCACCCGAGGAAGGATTGAGGAAGAGTCGAGCTTGACCCTACGGCCCGAGGCTGCCTGGCCACCAGGCAGCGGTCCTTCCGCGGTTCCGCCTTCCCATCGCGCGAAACCAGGTTAGCACGGCTGCCCCGAGGAGTCAAACATGGATGCGCCCTTCCACGATGGTGCCCGACTTCAGCGACATCCCTTCCATCAGGGTCTTAGTATTGGCGCCAAGATCTAGCAGCAGACGCATACCCGGTCGGTGCATGGACGACGCGGCGGTCCGGGCAGCGCGTGTGCTGGACGGCGCGACTGTCCAGCGACGCATGTAGAGGCACATGTGGAGGTTGTCCGGCGGCGGTGGCTGGCGCAGATGCTGTCGGGAAGAGGTGGGGCAAGGTGCGGTGATTTTGGTGGGGGCGAAACGGTACCCAAGGGCCATGGAGATCGATCGTGGGAGTTTTTTTTGATAGGAGATCGATCGTGGGATTAGTGGGTTGCTCTGACTGTGTTTGATGCTAAACATTAGAAAGATCTTGATCGTTAGATTCTAGGATTAGACGGATAAGATGAATTGGTTCTCCACCCTTTCGTGCTTTTATAGGGGTAGTAGATAGGTACGTCGATAAGCAAAAGTACCAAAAGGGCATATAAAAGTAGTCTTTGATTGATCTTTAGCTGACACAGGTATTTGAGAGAAACCAGAATAACCATCTAGAAAGCAAAAATGTGTATGTTTGGATAATCTTTCTAGCATTTGATCGATAAAAGGTAAGGGGTAATGATCTTTTTTAGTAGCCTTATTTAATTTGCGGAAATCAATTACCATCCTATAACCTGTAATAATTCTTTGAGGAATCAATTCATCTTTATCATTAGGAACAACAGTAATACCTCCCTTCTTAGGGACACAATGGACAAGGCTTACCCATTGACTATCAGCAACGGGATGAATTATACCTGCCTCAAGGAGCTTTAGTATCTCCTTTCTTACCACTTCTTTCATTTTAGGATTCAGCCGGCGTTGATGATCACAAACTGGTTTAGCATCTTCTTCCAAACTAATTTTATGTTGACATAGAGTGGGACTAATGCCCTTAAGATCATCAAGAGTATACCCAATAGCAGCACGGTGCTTCTTCAGAGTTTTCAATAATCTCTCTTCTTCATGTTCTGAAAGGTTAGCACTAATAATAATATGATATATCTTTTTCTCATCAAGATAAGCATATTTAAGAGTATCAGGTAACGGTTTAAGCTCAAACACGGGATCACCCTTGGGTGGAGGAGGATCCCCTAGGATTTCAACAGGTAAATTGTTTTTCAGCATAGGTTCCTGTTTAAAGGATACTTCATCTAATTCCCTTCTTTCATTCATAAGCATATCGTTTTCATGGTCTAGCATATATTGTTCTAAAGGATCACTAGGAGGTACGGCAATAGAAGCAAGGCCAATAATTTCATCCTTACTAGGTAATTCTTCTTCACGGTGTTGTCTACTAAATTTAGAAAAATTAAATTCATGAGTCATATCATCTAAACCGATAGTAACAACATCTCTTTTGTAATCTATGGTAGCATTAACAGTATTTAAGAAGGGTTTACCAAATATAATGGGACAAAAGCTATCTTGTGGGGAACCAAGAACAAGAAAATCAGCAGGATATTTAGTTTTACCACACAAGACTTCAACATCTCTAACAATTCCCATTGGTGAAATAGTATTTCTATTGGCAAGTTTAATTGTGACATCAATATCTTCCATCTCAGCAGGTGCAATATCATGCATAACTTCTTTGTATAAGGAATAAGGTATTGCACTAGAACTGGCACCCATATCACATAAGCCATGATAACAATGATCTCCTATTTTAACAGAAATAACAGGCATGCCTACCACAGGTCTAGGTTTACCTTTATCATGGGGTTTAGCAATTCTAGCAGTTTCATTACAGAAATAAATAACATGCCCATCTATATTATCAGACAAGAGATCTTTAACAATAGCAATATTAGGTTCAACTTTAACTTGCTCAGGAGGGGTATATGTTTTAATATTGCTTTTACGAACTATAGTTGAAGCTTTAGCATGATCCTTTATCCTAACAAGGAAAGGTGGTTTCTCAACATAAGAAGTAGGAACAATAGGATCATTATAAGTGATAATATTTTCTTCAACTTTAATAGGTGCAGCTACTTTTACTTCTATGGGAGGATGATATTTAAACCACTTCTCCTTGGGAAGATCAACATAAGTAGAAAAAGATTCATAGAAAGAAGCTACTATATCAGAGTCAAGTCCATAATTTAGTGCTAAATTTATGAAAAATATCGGTATCCATAAAAGATTTAACACAATCAAAACTAGGTGCCATACCTGACTCCTTACCATTGTCGAGGTCCCAATATTCAGAGTTGCGTTTAATTCTTTCCAATAAATCCCATTTGAATTCAATAGTATTCATCATAAAAGAGCCAGCACAAGAAGTATCAAGCATGGTGCAATTGTTACCAGAAAGCCGAGCATAAAAATTTTGAATAATCATTTCTCTTGAGAGCTCATGATTGGGGCATGAATATAACATTGATTTAAGCCTCCCCCAAGCTTGAGCGATGCTTTCTCCTTCGCGAGGCCAAAAATTATATATATAATTGAGATCACGATGAACAAGGTGCATAGGATAAAACTTCTGATGAAATTCCAATTTCAATCGTTTGTAATTCCAAGACCTCATATCATCACATAGCCTATACCATGTCGATGCATCTCCCCTCAAAGATAAAGGGAAGACCTTCTTCTTAACAAAATTTCCGGGTACACCTGCAAGCTTAAATAATCCACAAACTTGATCCACATATATCAGATGTTCATCAGGATGTTTTGTTCCATCTCCTAGAAAAGGATTAGCTAGCAGTTTTTCTATCATACCCGAAGGAACTTCAAAGCAAGCATTTTAATTTTCATTTTTAGTAGGTTCAGTAGGTTGAGGAGAAACTCTTTGCTCTACTGGTCGGGGTGAAGATACCCCAAACAAGCCCCTCAGAGGATTACCTTCCATGGTAACAAGTGATAGTAAATTTCAGCACACTATATAAATTTTTCCTTACCAAATTCCACCTACCAAAGGCGCTTCACTCCCTGGCAACGACGCCAGAAAAGAGTCTTGATGACCCACAAGTATAGGGGATCTATCGTAGTCCTTTCGATAAGTAAGAGTGTCGAACCCAACGAGGAGCAGAACGAAATGATAAGCGGTTTCCAGCAAGGTATTCTCTACAAGTACTAAAATAAGTGGTAACAGATAGTTTTGTGATAAGATAATTTGTAACGAGCAACAAGTAACAAAAGCAAATAAGGTGCAGCAAGGTGGCCCAATCCTTTTTGTAGCAAAGGACAAGCCTGGACAAACTCTTATAAGATGTAAAGCGCTCCCGAGGACACATGGGAATATCGTCAAGCTAGTTTTCAGCACGTTCATATGATTCGCGTTCGGTACTTTGATAATTTGGTATGTGGGTGGACCGGTGCTTGGGTGCTGCCATTACTTGGACAAGCATCCCACTTATGATTAACCTCTATTGCAAGCATCCACAAATACAACAAAAGTATTAAGGTAAACCTAACCATAGCATGAAACATATGGATCCAAATCAGCCCCTTACGAAGCAACGCATAAACTAGGGTTTAAGCTTCTGTCACTCTAGCAACCCATCATCTACTTATTACTTCCCAATGCCTTCCTCTAGGCCCAAATAATGGTGATGTGTCATGTAGTCGACGTTCACATAACACCACTAGAGGAGAGACAACATACATCTCATCAAAATATCGAACGAATACCAAATTCACATGACTACTAATAGCAAGACTTCTCCCATGTCTTGAGGAACAAAAGCAACTACTCACAAAGCATAAACATGTTCATAATCAGAGGGGTATTAATATGCATATAGGATATGAACATATGATCTTCCACCAATTAAACCAACTAGCATCAACTACAAGGAGTAATTAACACTACTAGCAACCTACTAGCACCAATCCCAAACTTGGAGACAAGAATTGGATACAAGAGATGAACTAGGGTTTTGAGATGAGATGGTGCTGATGAAGATGTTGATGGAGATTGCCCTCTCCCGATGAGAGGAGCGTTGGTGATGACGATGGCGATGATTTCCCCCTCCGGGAGGGAAGTTTCCCGGCAGAACAGCTCTACCAGAGCCCTAGATTGGTTCCGCCTCGTGGCGGTGGAGCTTCGTCCGAGAAGATGGCTTGTGATTTTTTCCCATCGAAAGACTCCATATAGCAGAAGATGGCCACTGGAGGGCCACAAGGGGGCCCACGAGGTAGGGGTGCGCGCCCCCACCCTCGTGGGCAGGGTGTGGCCCCCTGGTGAAGTTCTTGCGCTTAGTATTTTTTATATATTTGGAAAACATCATCCGTGAAGTTTCGGGACTTTTGGAGTTGTGTAGAATAGGTCTCTAATATTTGCTCCTTTTCCAGCCCAGAATCCCAGCTGCCGGCATTCTCCCTCTATGTAAACCTTGTAAAATAAGAGAGAATAGGAATAAGTATTGTGACATAATGTGTAATAACAGCCCATAATGCAATAAATATCGATATAAAAGCAAGATGCAAAATGGACGTATCACGGCGTAATGAGTTGGTTTCCATTACGGACTTCATTGGTCCGAACCCACCCACCTTCCATCATTCCATTGAGCCACTCAATGCATGTCGGTGAGAAGAACACATGTGGGATCATAGGGAATCCCTTCTATGGTTGGCGGGCGCGGGGCTATGGAAAGAGCGGGTTTAGAAGATCAACATGGGGGAGTTTATCCAGGTTCAGGCCGCAAGTGATGCGTAATACCCTACTCCTGCTGGTTTGTGTTTATCTGGTGTTCTTGGACTAGCTACAAAGCGTGCAGGGTCCAAAAAGTCTGAATCCTCTCACAGTACGCCGCGGGCCTCCTTTTATAGTCAAAGGGGCTGCCACAGTGGCACACAGCAGGTGGAAAGTTGTATAGTAGTCGAGTTTATCGTCTGACATTACGGGACAAAACACATTAAATGCGCTACTTAGGTGTCCTATTGCTTTATCGTGGATGGCAACGAAGCCCGTCCCGTCCGTCGCCACTTCGCCTTGCTCCGACACGCGTCCAGGCCAATGAGGCATGTAGTGCCATGTAGGCTGGCAGGCTGCTGAGCTAGCATGGTGGCAGGGTCTTCATGAAGATCTGCATGCCACCACGTAGGTGCTTGACTAGTTGGCTTAGGAGACATGTATTTCCACGTGGATACCTGCTTAGTTGGTGGGTCGGCCGTTGAGCTGGGGTTGCGACGGGGCAGCAAGGCCTTGCCGCGGTCTTGCTGATCTTCCCGGCAAGGGCCTTGCCGGGGCCTTGTGGGCGCCCTCGGCAAGAGTCTTGCCAGGGCCTCGTGGGTATCTTTGGCAGGAGCCTTGCCGGGGCCTCGTGGGCATCCACGGCAAGGGGCCTTGTTGTTGTCTTGTTTCTTGGTTCCTATCTAGGCCTTCCAGGCCCTTTGTCTTCAAAAAGGTTTGTGATACGTCTCCAACGTATCTATAATTTTTGATTGTTCCATGCTATTATATTATCTGTTTTGGATGCTTAATGGGCTCTAATATACCTTTTTATATTATTTTTGGGACTAACCTACTAACCAAAGGCCCAGTGCAAATTGCTGTTTTTTTTTCCTATTTCAGTGTTTCGCAGAAAAGGAATATCAAATGGAATCCAAACGGAATGAAACCTTCGGGAGAGTTATTTTTGGAACAAACGTGATCCAGGAGACTTGGAGTGGACGTCAAGAAAGAAGCAAGGAGGCCACGAGGTAGGAGGGTGTGCCCCAGGGGGTGGCCGCGCCCCCACCCTCGTGGGCCCCTCGCAGCTCCACTGACCTACTTCTTCCTCCTATATATACCCATATACCCTGAAAACATCCAAGAGCACCACGAAACCCTATTTTACCGCCGCAGCCTTCTGTACCCGTGAGATCCCATCTTGGGGCCTTTTCCGGCTCTCCACCGGAGGGGGAATCGATCACGGAGGCTTCTACATCAACACCATAGCCTCTCTGATGATGTGTGAGTAGTTTACCTCAGACCTTCGGGTCCATAGTTATTAGCTAGATGACTTCTTTTCTCTCTTTGGATCTCAATACAAAGTTCTCCTCGATTCTCTTGGATATCTATTCGATGTAATTCTTTTTGCGGTGTGTTTGTCGAGATCCGATGAATTGTGGGTTTATGATCAAGATTATCTATGAACAATATTTGATTCTTCTCTGAATTCTTTTATGCATGATTTAATATCTTTGCAAGTCTCTTCAAATTATCAGTTTGGTTTGGCCTACTAGATTGATCTTTCTTGCAATGGGAGAAGTGCTTAGCTTTGGGTTCAATCTTGCGGTGTCCTTTCCCAGTGACAGCAGGGGAAGCAAGGCATGTATTGTATTGTTGCCATCGAGGATAAAATGATGGGGTTTATATCATATTGCTTGAGTTTATCCCTCTACATCATGTCATCTTGCCTAATGCGTTACTCTGTTCTTATGAACTTAATACTCTAGATGCATGCTGGATAGCGGTCAATGTGTGGAGTAATAGTAGTAGATGCAGAATCGTTTCGGTTTACTTGTCGCGGACATGATGCCTATATGCATGATCATGCCTAGATATTCTCATAACTATGCGCTTTTTCTATCAATTTCTCGACAGTAATTTGTTCACCCAGCATAGAATTTGCTGTCTTGAGATAAGCCACTAGTGAAACCTATGGCCCCCGGGTCTATCTTCCATCATATTATTTTCATATCTACTTGCTATTTCTATCGTAGTTTATTTTGCAATCTTTATTTTCCAATCTATACAATAAAAATACCAAAAATATTTATCTTATTATCTCTATCAGATCTCACTTTCGTAAGTGACCATGAAGGGATTGACAACCCCTTTATCGCGTTGGTTGCGAGGTTCTTGTTTGTTTGTGCAAGTACTAGGCGACTTGCGTGCTACCTCCTACTGGATTGATACCTTGGTTCTCAAAACTGAGGGAAATACTTACGCTACTTTGCTGCATCACCCTTTCCTCTTCAAGGGAAAACCAACACATGCTCAAGAGGTAGCAAGAAGGATTTCTGGCGCCGTTGCCGGGGAGGTTGCACCAAGTCAAGTCAAGATTTGATCTCCCAACAACTAGTCATTTCTGGCGCCGTCTACGCACAAGTCAAGACATACCAAGTACCCATCACAAACTCTTATCCCTCACATTACATTATTTGCCATTTCCCTATCGTTTTTCTCTCCCCCACTTCACCCTTGCCGTTTTATTCATCCTCTTTTCCCCTCGCCTGTTTTCTGTTCATCTCTTTTTGCTTGCTTCTTGTGTGCTTGTGTGTTGGATTGTTTGTAACGATGGCTCAAGACAATACTAAATTGTGTGACTTTTGCAATACCAACAATAATGATTTTCTTAGTACTCCAATTGCTCCTCTTACCGATGCTGAATCTTGTGAAATTAATACTGCTTTGCTGAACATTGTTATGAAAGATCCGTTTTCTGGCCTTCCTAGTGAAGATGCTGCTACCCATCTAAACAACTTTGTTGATTTATGTGATATGCAAAAGAAGAAATATGTGGATAATGATATTGTTAAATTGAAGCTATTTCCTTTTTCGCTTAGAGATCGTGCTAAAACTTGGTTTTCGTCTTTGCCTAAAAATAGTATTGATTCATGGAATAAGTGCAAAGATGCTTTTATCTCTAAATATTTTCCTCTCACTAAGATCATCTCTCTTAGAAACGACATTATGAATTTTAAGCAACTTGATCACGAGCATGTTGCGCAAGCTTGGGAGAGCATGAAATTAATGATACATAATTGCCCTACATATGGTTTGAATTTATGGATGATTATACCAAATTTTTATGCCGGATTGAATTTTACTTCTAGAAATCTTTTAGATTCAGCCGCGGGAGGCACTTTTATGGTAATCACTTTAGGAGAAGCTACTAAACTACTAGATAATATTATGGTTAATTATTCTCAATGGCACACCGAAAGATCTACTAGTAAAAAGGTTCATGCTATAGAAGAAATTAATGTTTTGAGTGGAAAGATGGATGAACTTATGAAATTGTTTGCTAATAAGAGTGTTTCTTCTGATCCTAATGATATGCCTTTGTCTACTTTGATTGAGAATAATAATGAATCTATGGATGTGAATTTTGTTGGTAGGAATAATTTTGGTAACAATGCGTATAGAGGAAACTTTAATCCTAGGCCGTTTCCTAGTAATTCCTCTAATAATTATGCTAATTACTACAACAACTCTTATGCAAATTTTAATAAGATGCCCTCTGATTTTGAGACTAGTGTTAAAGAATTTATGATTTTGCAAAAGAATTTCAATGCTTTGCTTGAAGAAAAATTGCCTAAGATTGATGAGTTGGCTAGGAACGTGGATAGAATTTCTCTTGATGTTGATTCTTTGAAACTTAGATCTATTCCACCTAAGCATGATATCAATGAGTCTCTCAAATCTATGAGAATTTCCATTGGTGAGTGCAAAGAAAGAACCGCTAGGATGCGTGCTAGAAAAATATTGCTTTATAAAAGTGTGTTCTTCTAGTTTTCATGATAATAAGGATGAAGATCTAAAAGTGATTGATGTGTCTCCTATTAAATCTTTGTTTTGAAATATTAATCTTGATAATGATGGGACTGGAGATGAGTCAACTTTAGTTAAAAGGCGTCCCAATGATTCGGAGTTTTTAGATCTTGATGCAAAAATTGGTAAAAGTGGGATTGAAGAGGTCAAAACTTTACATAGCAATGAACCCACTATTTTGGATTTCAAGGAATTTAATTATGATAATTTCTCTTTGATAGATTGTATTTCCTTGTTGCATTCCGTGCCAAAATTCTCCTCATGCTTATGATCAAAATAAAGCTTTTACCAAACATATCGTTAATGCCTTAATGCAATCCTATGAAGAAAAGCTTGAATTAGAAGTTTCTATCCCTAGAAAACTTTATGATGAGTGGGAACCTACTATTAAAATTAAAATTAAAGATCATTAATTCTATGCTTTATGTGATTTGGGTGCTAGTGTTTCCATGATTCCAAAAAACTTTGTGTGATGTGTTAGGTTTCCGTGAATTTGATGATTGTTCTTTAAATTTGCATCTTGCGGATTCCACCATTAAGAAACCTATAGGAAGGATTAATGATTTTATTATTGTTGAAAATAGGAATTATGTGCCCGTAGACTTCATTGTTCTTGATATAGATTGCAATCCTACATGTCCTATTATTCTTGGTAGACCTTTCCTTAGAACGATTGGTGCAATTATTGATATGAAAGAAGGAAATATTAGATTAAGGAAAGGCATGGAACACTTTCCTAGGAAGAAAATTAAATTACCTGATGAATATATTATGAGAGCCACTTATGGATTGCATATCAAAGATGACAATACCTAGATCTATTCTTGTTTTTATGCCTAGCTAGGGGCGTTAAACGATAGCGCTTGTTGGGAGGCAACCCAATTTTAATTTTGTTTTTTGTTTTTTGTTCCTATTTAGTAATAAATAATTCATCTAGATTCTATTTAGATGTGGTTTTATGTTTTTAATTAGTGTTTGTGCCAAGTAGAACCTTTGGGAAGACTTGGGGGAAGTCTTTGCGATCTTGCTGTAAAAAACAGAAACTTTAGCGCTCACAAGATTAGCTGCCATTTTTTACTGGAGAGTGCAATTAGGTTGATTTTTCTGCATATGATTAATACACAAATTACTCATGTACACCAATTAATTTCAGAATTTTTGGGGTTACATAAGTATTCGAAACCTACAGATTACTACAAACTGTTCTGTTTTTGACAGTTTCTGTTTTTCGCGTGTTGTTTGCTTATTTTGATGAATCTATGGCTAGTATCGGGGGGTATTAACCATAGATAAGTTGGAATACAGTAGGTTTAACACCAATATGAATAAAGAATGGGTTCATTACAGTACCTTGAAGTGGTGGTTTGTTTTCTTATACTAACGGAGCTCATGAGATTTTCTGTTGAGTTTTGTGTTGTGAAGTTTTCAAGTTTTGGGTAAAGATTTGATGGATTTTGGAAGAAGGAGTGGCAAGAGCCTAAGCTTGGGGATTCCCAAGGCACCCCAAGGTAAAATTTAAGGACAACCAAAAGCCTAAGCTTGGGGATGCCCGGAAGGCATCCCCTCTTTCGTCTTCGTCCATCGGTAACTTTACTTGAGGCTATATTTTCATTCACCACATGATATGTGTTTTACTTGGAGCGTATTGTATGATTTGAGTCTTTGCTTTTTATTTTACCACAATAATCCTTGCTGTACACACCTTTTTGAGAGACACACATGAATCAGAAATTATTAGAATACTCTATGTGCTTCACTTATATCTTTTGAGCTAGATAAATTTGCTCTAGTGCTTCACTTATATCCTTTAAGAGCACGGTGGTGGTTTATTTTATAGAAATTATTGATATCTCATACTTCACTTATATCATTTTGAGAGTCTTTTAGAATAGCATGGTAATTTGCTTTGCTTATAAAATTAGTCCTAATATGATAGGCATCCAAGATGGGTATAATAAAAACTTTCATAAAAAGTGCATTGAATACTATGAGAAGTTTGATACTTGATGATTGTTTTGAGATATGAAGATGGTGATATTAGAGTCATGCTAGTTGAGTAGTCGTTAATTTGAGAAATACTTGTTCTAAAGATCTGGAATTATTAAATGTTAGAGAGTCTTCATATAGTTGCATAATTATTCGACTACTCATTGATCTTCACTTATATCTTTCGGAGTAGTTTGTTGTTGCTCTAGTGCTTCACTTATATCTTTTTAGAACATGATGGTGGTTTTATTTTATAGAAATAGATGAACTCTCATGCGTCACTTATATTATTTTGAGAGTCTCTAAACAGCATGGTAGTTTGCTTTGGTTATGAATTTAGTCCTAATATGATGGGCATCCAAGAGGGATATAATAAAAACTTTCATATAAGTGCATTGAATACTAAGAGAAGTTTGATACTTGATGATTGTTTTGAGATATGGAGATGGTGATATTAGAGTCATGCTAGTTGAGTAGTTGTGAATTTGAGGAATACTTGTGTTGAAGTTTGTGATTCCCGTAGCATGCACGCATGGTGAACCGTTATGTGATGAAGTCGGAGCATGATTTATTTATTGATTGTCTTCCTTATGAGTGGCGGTCGGGGGCGAGCGATGGTCTTTTCCTACCAATCTATCCCCCTAGGATCATGCACGTAGTACTTTATTTCGATAACTAATAGATTTTTGCAATAAGTATGTGAGTTCTTTATGACTAATGTTGAGTCCATGGATTATACACACTCTCACCCTTCCACCATTGCAAGCCTCTCTAATACCGCACACCTTTCGCCGGTATCATACACCCACCATATACCTTCCTCAAAACAGCCACCATACCTACCTGTTATGGCATATCCATAGTCATTCCGAGATATATTGCCGTGCAACTTTCCACCATTCTGTTTGTAATGAACGCTTCATCATTGTCATATTGCTTTGCATGATCATGTAGTTGACATCATATTTGTGGCAAAGCCATCTTTATAATTCTTTCATACATGTCACTCTTGATTCATTGCATATCCCGGTACACCGCCGGAGGCATTCACATAGGGTCATATTTTGTTGTAGTATCGAGTTGTAAGTAAATAAAAGTGTGATGATCATCATTATTAGAGCATTGTCCCATGTGAGGAAAGGATGACAGAGACTATGATTCCCCCACAAGTCGGGATGAGACTCCGGACGAAAAAAAGAAAAAAAGAGAAAAATGAGAGAAAAAGAGAGAAGGGACAATGTTACTATCCTTTTACCACACTTGTGTTTCAAAGTAGCACCATGATCTTCATGATAGAGAGTCTCCTATGTTGTCACTTTCATATACTAATGGGAATTTTTCATTATAGAACTTGGCTTGTATATTCCAATGATGGGCTTCCTCAAAATGCCCTAGGTCTTCGTGAGCAAGCGAGTTGGATGCACACCCACTTAGTTTCTTTTTGAGATTTCATACACTTATAGCTCTAGTGCATCCGTTGCATGGCAATCCCTACTTACCCACATTGATATCTATTGATGGGCATCTCCATAGCCCATTGATACGCCTAGTTGATGTGAGACTATCTTCTCCTTTTTTGTCTTCTCCACAACCACCATTCTATTCCACATATAGTGCTATGTCCATGGCTCACGCTCATATATTGCGTGAAGATTGAAAAAGTTTGAGAACATCAAAATTATGAAACAATTGCTTGGCTTGTCATCGGGGTTGTGCATGATTAAATACTTTGTATGATGAAGATAGAGCATAGCCAGACTATATGATTTTGTAGGGATAACTTTCTTTGGCCATGTTATTTTGAGAAGACATGATTGCTTTGTTAGTATGCTTGAAGTATTATTATTTTTATATCAATATTAAACTTTTGTCTTGAATCTTTCGAATCTGAACATTCATGCCAAAATAAAGAAAATTACATTGAGAATTATGCTAGGCAGCATTCCACATCAAAAATTCTGTTTTTATCATTTACCTACTCGAGCACGAGCAGGAATTAAGCTTGGGGATGCTTGATAAGTCTCCAACGTATCTATAGTTTTTGATTGTTCCATGCTATTATATTATCTGTTTTGGATGTTTAATGGGCTTTAATATACCTTTTTATATTATTTTTGGGACTAACCTACTAAGCAAATGCCCAGTGCAAATTGTTGTTTTTTTGCCTATTTCAGTGTTTCGCAGAAAATGAATATCAAACAGAATCCAAACGGAATGAAACCTTCGGGAGAGTTATTTTGGAACAAAAGTGATCCAGGAGACTTGGAGTGGACGTCAAGAAAGAAGCGAGGAGGCCACGAGGTAGGAGAGCGCGCCCCCACCCTCGTGGGCCCCTAGCAGCTCCACCGACCTACTTCTTCCTCCTATATATACCCATATACCCTGAAAACATCCAGGAGCACCATGAAACCCTATTTCTACCGTCGCAACCTTCTGTACCCGTGAGATCCCATCTTGGGGCCTTTTCCGGTGCTCCGCCAGAGGGGGAATCGATCACTGAGGGCTTCTGCATCAACACCATAGCCTCTCCGATGATATGTGAGTAGTTTACCTCAGACCTTCGGGTCCATAGTTATTAGCTAGATGGCTTCTTCTCTCTCTTTGGATCTTAATACAAAGTTCTCCTCGATTCTCTTGGAGATCTATTCGATGTAATTATTTTTGCGGTGTGTTTGTCGAGATCCGATGAATTATGGGTTTATGATCAAGATTATCTATGAACAATATTTGATTATTCTCTGAATTCTTTTGTGCATGATTTAATATCTTTGCAAGTCTCTTCGAATTATCAGTTTGGTTTGGCCTACTAGATTGATCTTTCTTGCAATGGGAGAAGTTCTTAGCTTTGGGTTCAATCTTGCGGTGTCCTTTCCCAGTGACAGCAGGGGCAGCAAGGCACGTATTGTATTGTTGCCATCGAGGATAAAAAGATGGGGTTTATATCATATTGCTTGAGTTTATCCCTCTACATCATGTCATCTTGCCTAATGTGTTACTCTGTTCTTATGAACTTAATACTCTAGATGCATGCTGGATAGTGGTCGATGTGTGGAGTAATAGTAGTAGATGCAGAATCGTTTCGGTCTACTTGTCGTGGACATGATGCCAATATACATGATCATGCTTAGATATTCTCATAACTATGCACTTTTCTATCAATTGCTCGACAATAATTTGTTCACCCACCATAGAATTTGTTATCTTGAGAGAAGCCACTAGTGAAACCTATGGCCCCCGGGTCTATCTTCCATCATATTATTGTCATATCTACTTGCTATTTCTATCGTAGTTTATTTTGCAATCTTTTTTTTCCAATCTATACAACAAAAATACCAAAAATATTTATCTTATTATCTCTACCAGATCTACTTTCGTAAGTGACCGTGAAGGGATTGACAACCCCTTTATCGCGTTGGTTGCGAGGTTCTTGTTTGTTTGTGCAGGTACTAGGCGACTTGCGTGCTACCTCCTACTGGATTGATACCTTGGTTCTCAAAACTTAGGGAAATACTTACGCTACTTTGCTGCATCACCCTTTCCTCTTCAAGGGAAAACCAACACATGCTCAAGATGTAGCAGTCTGCATGCCACCATAGAGGCGCCTCCTGAGCCTTGGTTCCGATGTGGTTGATGGTGTCGGGACTCTTAGATTAAAGGGTGGCGGCCTTGTTGGTGTAGGGAAAGTCGCCCCGGCAAGGCTCTTGCCGGGGCTATGCAAGCTCCCCCGGCAAGGCTCTTGCCGGGGAAAGCCCACCTTGTCCCTCTGCTTCTTGCGCCTTCGGCTCAGCGCTGATCTGGCAGTCTTGTGTCTTCGCTTCCTCTGCCCCGCCAAGCATGGCCGTAGGCGTGTGGCTGCGACTGCCATCGCACAAGTAAAGGGGTACAAAAAGGACCCCTACTTTTGTACACCGACAGGAGCCCCCGGGCTTGGGCCACATATAAGCACGAAGTGTTATTGGGCCAGGCCCAGAACGATGTGCGGGCACGCATGCGATGGAGTTTTACCGCAGTAACTCCCTCGCCAGTTGCGCTTCCCCATGACCCCCGTTGAATGCATGACGTGGGGGTCATGCATGGAATGACAGCAGCATGCTCGCGTCATCTCGCAATGAATAGTAAAGAGGCGGCTTGCGTGTCCCTTCTAAAACTGCAGGGCTGCTGCTCATTTACTCTCTCTGCCTTGGAACCGTCGTTCCATGTTTCCCACTATGCCTGCCCCTTGTGCCACGTACGCCGCATGCACAACATGGGGTAGGTGACAGACGCACGGGATATGGGAAGGCGTGTGGTGGCCAATTTTTATGTGGCTTTGATTGGGCGGGGAGGGCGGTCGATGGCCTTGCTCGTTGCCAACTTAATGAGCCGGAACAGAACGGGCTCTTCAGAGGCATAGAGCTAGTCTCTTAGCCTTCCCCGCTCAGCTCTAAAAAGGGGACTCAGGAGGAGGAGGAGCATCTCCTCGTGTCTCCCCTTCGTCTCCATTCTCCATTCACCGCCATGGCGAGAGGGCGTGGTCGTGGCCGTTCTCCCGCGGAGGCGACCAGGTCTTCCTCCCGCCAGAGAGCTGCGGCGGTCAAGGAAGAGCCGTACACCCAGCGTTAAGGCCACGCTCGAGGCAGAGGTGATGGCCGGGGTCGCGGTCGGTGAGGCGATCGAGGCAGAGGTGGGCGTGGAAGGGGGACTGATACGTATCCAACGTATCTATAATTTATGAAGTATTCATGCTATTATATTATTTTTTTTGGATGTTTATGGGCTTTACTAAACACTTTTATATTATTTTTGGGACTAACCTATTAACCGGAGGCCGAGCCCAAATTGCTGCTTTCTTGCCTATTTCAGTGTTTCGAAGAAAAGGAATATCAAACGGAGCCCAAACGGAATGAAACCTTCGGGAGAGTTATTTTTGGAACGGAAGCAATCCAGGAGACTTGGAGTAGACGTCAGGGAAGCTTCGAGGAAGCCACGAGGCAGGGAGGTGCGCCCTACCCCCTGGGCACGCGCCCCACCCTCGTGGGCCCCTCGTGGCTCCCCTGACCGACTCTTTCGCCTATATATGTCTATACCCTAAAAACATCGGGGAACATAACAGATCGGGAGTTCCACAGCTAGAAGCCTCCGTAGCCACCGAAAACCAATCGGGACCCTGTTCCAGCACCCTGCCGAAGGGGGGGGATCCCTCACCGGTGGCCATCTTCATCATCCTGGCACTCTCCATGACGAGGAGGGAGTAGTTCACCCTCGGGGCTGAGGGTATGTACAAGTAGCTATGTGTTTGATCTCTCTCTCTCTCTCTCGTGTTCTTGAGTTGGCACGATCTTGATGTATCGCGAGCTTTGCTATTATAGTTGGATTTGATGATGTTTCTCCCCCTCTACTCTCTTGTGATGAATTGAGTTTTCCCTTTGAAGTTATCTTATCGGATTGAGTCTTTAAGGATTTGAGAACACTTGATGTATGCCTTGCATGTGCTTATCTGTGGTGACAATGGGATATCACGTATCCACTTGATGTATGTTTTGGTGATCAACTTGCGAGTTCCGTGACCTCGTGAACTTATGCATAGGGGTTGGCACACGTTTTCGTCTTGACTCTTTGGTAGAAACTTTGGGGCACTCTTTGAAGTTCTTTGTGTTGGTTGAATAAATGAATCTGAGATTGTGTGATGCATATCGTATAATCATACCCACGGATACTTGAGGTGACATTGGAGTATCTAGGTGACATTAGGGTTTTGGTTGATTTGTGTCTTAAGATGTTATTCTAGTACGAACTCTAGGATAGATTGAACGGAAAGAATAGCTTCGTGTTATTTTACTACGGACTCTTGAATAGATCGATCAAAAAGGATAACTTTGAGGTGGTTTTGTACCCTACCATAATCTCTTCGTTTGTTCTCCGCTATTAGTGACTTTGGAGTGACTCTTTGTTGCATGTTGAGGGATAGTTATATCATCCAATTATGTTATTATTGTTGAGAGAACTTGCGCTAGTGAAAGTATGAACCCTAGGCCTTGTTTCAACACATTGCAATACCGTTTACGCTCACTTTTATCGCTTGCTACCTTGCTGTTTTTGTATTTTCAGATTATAAATACCCATATCTACCATCCATATTGCACTTGTATCACCATCTCTTCGCCAAACTAGTGCACCTATACAATTTACCATTGTATTGGGTGTGTTGGGGACACAAGAGACTCTTTATTATTTGGTTGCAGGGTTGTTTGAGAGAGACCATCTTCATCCTACGCCTCCCACGGATTGATAAACCTTAGGTCATCCACTTGAGGGAAATTTGCTACTATCCTACAAACCTCTACACTTGGAGGCCCAACAACGTCTACAAGAAGAAGGTTGTGTAGTAGACATCAAGCTCTTTTCTGGCGCCGTTGCCGGAGAGGTTAGCACTTGAAGGTATATCTTTACATCTTGCTATCAAATCTTTTAGTTTATTGTTTTATCACTAGTTTAGTTTATAAAACAAAACTACAAAAAATGGAATTGAGGGTGCCTCATATGCTTCATATTTTTAATTCTTTCGTGAAAACAAGGATTCCGATAATTGTGCCAAAGTGTTAGAAGAAGAATGCATTAAAATGTTTGGCACTAAATCTTTGGATGATGAGCATGATTGCAATGTTGTTAGTATGAATTCTTTGAATACCGTTGATGCTAATGATATGCAAAACCACAAGCTTGGGGATGCTATGTTTGATGAAGATGATATTTTTTTGTCCCCCAAGTTTTGATGAGCAAATTTATTATGATGATAGCATGCCTCCTATTTATGATGATTATATTGATGAAAATGGGTTTGGAAGAGTGCCAACTTTAGGAAGTAATGATCCCACTGTTTTTGAGGGTGTTGAATCTTATTGTGATAATTATGAAAGTGGATTTGGAGAGGTCATGACTTTATTTAGTGATGAATCCACTATTTCGGAAGAGGTTCCAATTTATTATGAGAACAAAGTTGCTATCTATGATGATTATTGTGATGAATTGTATTCTATAAATAATAATGATATCCATGAAACTTGTCATCATGATTTTAACTTTCAATTGGATTATGCCTCACATGATAGTTATTTCGTTGAGTTTACTCCCACTATTCCGAATGAGAAGAATTTTGCTTATGTGGAGAGTAATAAAATTTATATGCTTGTGCATCATGAAAATAGTGCTTTATGTGATAGTTATATTGTTGAATTCATTCATGATGCTACTGAAAATTATTATGAGGGAGGAACATATGCTTGTAGGAATTGCAATAATATCAAGTTTCCTCTCTATGTGTTGAAAATCTTGAAGATTTGCTTGTTTTACCTTCCTATGCAAGTTGATTCTTGTTCCCACAAGTTGTTTGCTCACAAAATACCTATGCATAGGAAGTGGGTTATAATTAAATGTGCTAGTCATATTTTTCATGATGCTCTCTTTATTTTCAGTTCTTATCTTTTATGTGAGCATCATTGAACTCATCATGCCTAGCTAGGGGCGTTAAACGATACGCTTGTTGGGAGGCAACCCAATTTTATTTTTATTCTTTTCTTTTTTACCCTGTTTAGTAATAAATAATTCATCTATCCTCTGTTTAGATGTGGTTTTATGCTTTTAATTAGTGTTTGTGCCAAGTAGAACCTTTGGGAAGACTTGGGGAAAGTCCTTGCGATCTTGCTGTAAAAAACAGAAACTTTAGCGCTCACGAGATTTGCTTCCATTTTTTAATGGAGAGTGATATTTAGTTAATTCTTTTTAAAGATGATTAGTAGATAAATTCCTCACGTCCGGAAATTTATTTTAGAATTTTTGGGGTTCCAGAAGTATCCGAAACCTACAGATTACTACAGACTGTTCTGTTTTTGACAGATTCTGTTTTTCATGTGTTGTTTGCTTATTTTGATGAATCTATGGCTAGTAATAGAGTTTATGAACCATAAAAATTTTGGAATACAGTAGGTTTAACACCAATATAAATAAAGAATGAGTTCATTACAGTACCTTGAAGTGGTGGTTTGTTTTCTTTTACTAACGGAGTTCACGAGTTTTCTGTTAAGTTTTGTGTTGTGAAGTTTTCAATTTTTGGGTAAAGATTCGATGGACTATGGAATAAGGAGTGGCAATATCCTAAGCTTGGGGATTCCCTATTCACACTAATATTCAAGGACAACCAAGAGCCTAAGCTTGGGGATGCCCCATAAGGCATCCCCTCTTTCGTCTTCGTTCATCGGTAACTTTACTTGGAGCTATATTTTTATTCACCACATGATATGTGTTTTGCTTGGAGCGTCAATTTATTTTGTTAGGATTTTCTTGATGTTATTTATAACAATGTTTTGCATCTTTTATTTCAATAAAAGTGGCATTGATGGTCTTTACTATGCCTATTTTACAAGTCTACATGTTGCAGTTTGAAAACAGAAAGTTTACCATTGTTGCAAAAATTCCCTAGAAAATTCAGATTGTGATAAAATTGTGAAACCTTTTGCATAATAAGCTCTGATAAATTTAATACAGTGGGAATTTTCTTTCATAATTTTTTGATCTAGGGAAGTATGGATCTTGCTGCATTCTTTACAGACTGTCATGTTTAGGCAGATTGCTGTTATGTTTGCATTGTTTGCATATGTTTGTTTCTTTAATGATTCTATTTGAGGATATGGCTATTAAATATGCAGAGGCATTTAGTATGCAATGTTGAATAATAATTTAGTGATTTTCTACAGTAGAGTATGATAAGGTTTTTGCATTAGTTTATACTAACTTATCTCACGAGTCCTTGTTGAGTTTTGTGTGGATGAAGCTTTTGAGATTTAGGGAGACCGTGATATGAGAGGAATTAAGGAGACACAAAAGCTCAAGCCTGGGGATGCCCAAGGCATCCCAAGATAATGTTTCAAGAAGTCTCAAGCGTCTAAGCTTGGGGATGCCCCGGTTGGCATCCCACCTTTCTTCTTCGACAACTATCGGTTAGTATCGGTTGATCCTAAGTTTTTGCTTCTTCACGTGATGTTTGCTATTCTTAGAATGTCATTTTATTTTATTTTGCTTGTTGTTTGAATAAAATATCAAGATCTGAAATTATTAAATGGGAGAGTCTTCACATAGCTAAATAATTATTTAACTACTCATTAATCTTCACTTATATCTTTCGGAGTAGTTTGTTATTCATTCACGTGCTTCACATATATCCTATGAGTAAATGGTTGAATGAATTGAATATAATAAATCTGAAATTTTATATGTTTCATATGCTTATCCCATGGGGAGTAATTACTTCACATACAAGAAGTAGAGGTGGTAAATTTATTGAAGGTTAGCAAGCATTGTATTGGTCACTTGAACAATTCATGAAAGAATATTGAGGAAAGAGAGATTTCACATATAAATATACTATCTTGGACATCTTTTGTAATTGTGAGCACTCATTAAAATATGACATGTTAAAAGGTTGATGTTGGACAAGGAAGACAACATAATGGGTTATGTTTTCTTATATATGAAATAAAGTATATTGTCATGGATCATTCAACATGCTGAGCTTGCCTTTCCCCCTCATGCTAGCCAAATTCTTTGCACCAAGTAGAGATACTACTTGTGCTTCCAAACATCCCTTAAACCATTATTGCCACGAGAGTCCACCATACCTACCTATGGATTTAGTAAGATCCTTCAAGTTGTCATCGGTGCATGCAATAAAAAATGCTCTCTAAATATGTATGATCTATTAGTGTGGAGAAAATAAGCTTTGTACGATCTTGTGATGTGGAAGTAATAAAAGCGACGGACTGCATAATAAAGGTCCCTATCACAAGTGGCAATATAAAGTGATGTTCTTTCACATTAAGATTTTGTGCATCCAACTATAAAAGCGCATGACAACATCTGCTTCCCTCTGTGAAGGGCCTATCTTTTATTCTTGTCTTATACCTTATGCAAGAGTCATGGTGATCTTCACCTTTCCTTTTTACATTTTATCCTTTGGCAAGCACATTGTGTTGGAAAAGATCCTGATATATATATATATCCAATTGGATGTAAGGCATCATGAACTATTATTGTTGACATTACCCTTGAGGTAAAAGGTTGGGAGGCGAATCTATAAGCCCCTATCTTTCTATGTGTCTGATTAAAACATTGAACCCATAAATATCACGTGAGTGTTAGCAATTGTGAAAGACTAAATGATAGTTGAGTATGTGAAGTTTGCTGAATCAAAGCTCTGACATAGACCCTTCCTAAAAATAAGATGAATTGTAATTGTTTGATGACTAATAACACGGTTTGTTAGTTTTCAAGAAAGTTTATGATCTATACTTTAACATGTGAATAGCTTGTTACTTGATCATGAGAAGTCCTATAAGTTGAGCTATTGTTATGATATACAATGATGCTAGAAAAGGTGATTGAAATTACCATTGATCAAACTTGTGCACCTGCTAGCATTCACACTTCATAAATTATTTCTTTTATCATTTACCTACTCGAGGACGAGCAGAAATTAAGCTTGGGGATGCTGATACGTCTCCAATGTATCTATAATTTATGAAGTATTCATGCTATTATATTATCTTTTTTTGGATGTTTATGGGATTTACTAAACACTTTTATATTATTTTTGGGACTAACCTATTAACCGGAGGCCCAACCCAAATTGCTGTTTTCTTACCTATTTCAGTGTTTCGAAGAAAAGGAATATCAAATGGAGTCCAAACGGAATGAAACCTTCGGGAGAGTTATTTTTGGAACGGAAGCAATCCAAGAGACTTGGAGTAGACGTCAGGGAAGCTTCAAGGAAGCCATGAGGCAGGGAGGTGCGCCCTACCCCCTGGGCGCGCCCCCACCCTCGTGGCTCCCCTGACCGACTTCTTTCGCCTGTATATGTCCATATACCCTAAAAACGCCGGGGAACACAATAGATCAGGAGTTCCGTCACCAGAAGCCTCCGTAGCCACCAAAAACCTATCGGGACCCTATTCCGTCACCCTGTCGGAGGGGGGATCCCTCACCGGTGGCCATCTTCATCATCCTGGTGCTCTCCATGACGAGGAGGGAGTAGTTCACCCTCGGGGTTGAGGGTATGTACTAGTAGCTATGTGTTTAATCTCTCTCTCTCTCTCTCTCTCGTGTTCTATGGCGCAGGGGTCTGGGCCCATCGCCTATTGCATCCTGGCCTCGGAAGATCAACACGTTGCAGCCCGACCTAGGCACAACAGAGAGGTCAGCACGCCGGTCTAAATCCTATGGCGCAGGGGTCTGGGCCCATCGCCCATTGCACACCTGCATGTTGCGGACACGGCCGGTAAGCAGACCTAGCCTTCCTAATACAAGAGCAGGCCTTCTAGTCCAATCCGGCGTGCACCGCTCAGTCGCTGACATGAAGAAGGCTTCGACTGATACCACGATGTCGAGTGCCCATAACTGTTCCCGCGTAGTTGGTTAGTGCGTATAGGCTAGTGGCCAGACTCAGATCAAATACCAAGATCTCGTTAAGCGTGTTATTTTGAAGTAACCGCAGACACTGACCAGGGCCGGGCCCACCTCTCTCCTAGGTGGTCTCAACCTGCCTTGTTGCTCCGCCACAAAGTAATAGTCGGGGGCTGTCAGGAACCCAGGCCCACCACTACCAGGATGGAACCACCTGTCCTTTCAGCCCCCACATTGGAATCATTTGCGGGTACTCTACGAGCCGACCCGACTTTAGTCACCACCATGTATCATGTATAATAGTGTAATATGTATATACCCGTGATCACCTCCCGAAGTGACCATGAACCGATAATATAGCATAGCAGACGGACAAGAATGTAGGGCCACTGATGGAATACTAGCATCCTATACTAAACATTTAGGATTGCAGGTGAGGGTAACAACTGTAGCAACAATGACAAGCTATGGATCAGAATAGGATTAACCGAAAGCAGTAACATGCTACACTACTCTAATGCAAGCAATAGAGAGAAGAATAGGCGATATCGGGTTGATCAAGGGGGGGAGCTTGCCTGGTTGCTCTGGCAAGAAGGGTCGTCAACACCATAGTCGAACTGGGGGTCGCCGATAGTCTCGGGGTCTACCGGAAAGAAGTAACGGACGGGGAACACAATAAATAACAGAGCAATCAAAGCATCACAAAGCATAACATGGCAATACGTGGTGCTAGAGGTGACCTAACACAGTACTAGGTGATACCAGCAAAGGGGGGGAACATCCAGGAAAGTATCCCTGGTGTTTCGCATTTTCGGACAGATGAACAGGAGGGGGAAAGTTGCGCGTTCGCTATGCTAGGGATGTGTGGCGGACGAACGGGCTGAGTATTCGGATTTGTCTCGTCGTCCTGAGAAACTTTCATGTACAAAGGTTTTTCATCCGAGCTACAGATTATTTTATATTAATTTTTAGAGTTTAAAATCACTTTCTAGAATTAACAGATTATTTTAATTTGAAATTGCATTTATGACATCAGTGGTCAGCTTTGACCTTTGACTAGTCAAGCTGACGGGTGGGTCCCATTTGTCATTGATTGAGACTAACTAATCAGCATTAATTAGATTAGTTAAATGATTAGGTTAATTAATCACAAATAATTAAGTTAATTAATTTAGTTAACTAACTAATTAATTAAATTGTATTATTATTATTTTATATCCTCTTTTTTAAAATTGTTTTGGGGCGGGGCCCGTTTGGCAGTGGCCTAGAGGCCATAGTGGTTCGGGCGAGCAGCGGGGCGGGGCACCGGAACGGGCGCAAGCCCGAGGGCCGCTGGGCGCGCACGATGCACGCCGGCGGCCAGGGCCAGGGGAGGCGGCAGAGGCATGGCCGCGGTGGCGGGCAGAGCGCGGCGCATGATATGGCCGGGGCGAGTGGCGGTTGCGGCGACGCTTGCGGTGGGCAGCAGAGCAGAGAGGCCGGCGAGTGGGGCAGCAGCAGGACGCGCGGGGAGTGAAGGACGTTGTCGGATAAAATCCAACAAAGGATCTGGTGGTCCACGAGGGATCTGATGTGAGCATCAGTACTCAACCAGAAGAAGAAAGAATGCAAGGAGATAAGATTATAGAAACAATTGACTAATTCAAAGCTCAAATGCAAAGGAATTTATGATTTCCAAATCAAGGGGGTCAGAAGCAAACTCTCTGATTAAGGATTGATAAGTTGAGTAGGCTTAGGGGTACAACCGACGACAATTGATTGGTTGAGAACTAGCTCATGTTCAAAAATGACATCTAAGCCGGAAGTATGAGTTCTAATTGCGACTGATGATTGCGAGCATCCTCATCATATTGAATCAGCGGTCTCAAAATGATAGTGACAAAGGATGTCAATGAATAATGCTAGGCATTTGGAATTAACCATAATGCAGGCAGCCAAGAATTTCAAGAGCCATAGGCTGCAGAGGATTCTCGAAAGATCCGATAGTATTTCGAAGAATTATGTGAAACGCCTAAACAACTGGGGATGAACGAATCCCCGGTAAGTGTGAGGAATTATTCATACATGTATTCATGAGGAAAAGGAGCTGCAAGGCAGTAGACACAAAGGATTCTCAGAATACCCAATTATTTCAGGGTATCTTGTAATAACAGGAACAATTGGAAATGCAGTTATGGACGACAAGTGTATGTAGCTTTCCATAGGGATTTATCAGTGGTATGGAATTGCAACGACGAAGGGCACAAGGGTCTCGGGATAACATCATAGAGTAACCTCAGAATCTTCTGATGCAGCAGACGATCATCGGTAATAAGGTGCTCTCTGGGTGAAAGTGATCATGGGATCCTAATGTTAGATTTAGATAAAATTAATTTAACCCAAACAGAAGAGAGATTAGAGTCCCAGAGTATAGACGAGGAATAAAAGATAATAATACCACCCAATGGCAACGTGGGCCCATGGGCCGCACAGCCAAGTTAGTAAAACAATTTTCATCGACTAGACTCAACTTTAGCCAAGGAGTGTGGAAGGGGGATTCCTACAGGCAGTCGGCTCTGATACCAACTTGTGACGCCCTCGATTCGACCATACACTAATCAAACACGCAAATGTGTACGGTCAAGATCAAGGACTCACGGGAAGATATCACAACACAACTCTAGGCACAAATTAAAATAATACAAGCTTTATATTACAAACAAGGGGCCTCGAGGGCTCGAATACATAAGCTCGAAATCACAAGAGTCAGCAGAAGCAATAATATCCGAGCACAGACATAAGTTAAACAAGATTGCCTTAAGAAGGCTAGCACAAAAGTAGCAAGGATCGAAAAGGCAGGGCCTCCTGCATGGGACCTCCTAACTACTCCTCGAAGCCGAACTCGATGTAGAATCAATCTTGGGATCCTCTGGCTCCTAGACTCCATCATCTGGTCACGGCAACCAGGTAAAGAAAGGGGAAAAGGGGGAGCAAAGCAACCATGAGTACTCATCCAAAGTACTCGCAAGCAAGGATCTACACTACATATGCATTGTTATCAATGAAAGGGGTAGTATATGTAGACTGAACTGCAGAATGCGAGAATAAGAGGGGGATAACTAGTCCTATCGAAGACTACGCTTCTGGCAGCCTCCATCTTGAAGCAATAGAAGAGAGTAGATGGTAAGTTAACCAAGTAGCATTGTATAGCATAATCCTACCCGGTGATCCCCTCCTCGTCGCCCTGTGAGAGAGCGATCACCGGGTTGTATCTGGCACTTGAGAGGGTGTGTTATATTAAGTATCCAGTTCTAGTTGTCATAAGGTCAAGGTACAACTCCGAGTCATCCTTTTACCGAGGGACACAACTATTCAAATAGATAAACTTCCCTGCAGGGGTGCACCACATTTCCCAACACGCTCGATCCCCTTTGGCCGGACACACGTCATGCCCGGCCTCGGAAGATTAACACGTCGCAGCCCTACCTAGGCACAACAGAGAGGTTAACACACCGGTCTAAATCCTATGGTGCAGGGGTCTGGGCCCATCGCCCATTGCACACCTGCATGTTGCGAACGCGACCGGTAAGTAGACCTAGCCTCCCTAATACAAGAGCAAGCGTTCCAGTCCAATCCGGCACGCGCCGCTCAGTCGCTGACGTCAAGAAGGCTTCAGCTGATACCACGACGTTGAGTGACCATAACTGTTCCCGCATAGTTGGTTAGTGCGTATAGGCCAGTCGCCAGACTCAGATCAAATACCAAGATCTCGTTAAGCGTGTTATTTTGAAGTAACCACGGATGCCGACCAGGGCCAGGCCCACCTCTCTCCTAGGTGGTCTCAACCTGCCCTGTCGCTCCGCTACAAAGTAACAGTCGAGGGCCGTCAGGAACCCAGGCCCACCACTACCGGGATGGAACCACCTGTCCTTTTAGCCCCCACATCGGAATCACTTGCGGGTACTCTACGAGCCGACCTGACTTTAGTCACTACCATGTAACCTGTATAATAGTTTAATATGTATATACCCGTGATCACCTCCTGAAGTGACCACAACCCGTAATATAGCATAGAAAACGGACAAGAATGTAGGGCCACTGATGGAATACTAGCATACTATACTAAACATTTAGGATTGCAGGTGAGGGTAACAATTATAGCAACAATGACAGGCTATGCATCAGAACAGGATTAACCGAAAGCAGTAACATGCTACACTACTCTAATGCAAGCAGTAAAGAGAAGAATAGGCTAAATCGGGTTGATCAAGGGGGGGGGCTTGCCTGGTTGCTCTAGCAAGAAGGAAGGGTCGTCAACACCGTAGTCGAACTGGGGGTCGCCGGCAGTCTCGGGGTCTACCGGAAAGAAGTAACGGACAGGGAACACGATAAATAATAGAGCAATCAAAGCATCACAAAGCATAACATGGCAATACGCGGTGCTAGAGGTGACCTAACGCAGTACTAGGTGATACCGGCAAGGGGGGGGGACATCCAGGAAAGTATCCCTGGTGTTTCGCGTTTTGGGACAGATGAACCAGCGGGGGAATGTTGCGCGTTCGCTATGCTAGGGATGTGTGGCGGACGAACGGGCTGCGTATCTGGATTTGTCTCGTCGTCCTGAGCAACTATCATGTACAAAGTTTTTTCATCCGAGCTACGGATTATTTTATATTAATTTTTAAAGTTTAAAATCACTTTCTAGAATTAACAGATTATTTTAATTCTAAATTGCATTTATGACGTCAGCATGACATCAACGGTCATCTTTGACCTTTGACTAGTCAACCTGGTGGGTGGGTCCCGTTTGTCATTGATTGAGACTAACTAGTCAGGATTAATTAGATTAGTTAAATGATTAGGTTAGTTAATCACAAATAATTAAGTTAATTAATTTAGTTAACTAATTAATTAATTAGATTAGATTATTATTATTATTATTTCTATTTTAAATTCTCTTTTTTTAAACTGTTCTGGGGTCTGGCCTGTTTGGTAGTGGCCCAGAGGCCATAGTGGTTCGGGCGAGCAGCGGGGTGGGGCACCCGAACGGGCGTGAGCCCGAGGGGCACTGGGCGCGCACGGCGTACGCCGGCGACGATGGCCAGGGCCAGGGGAGGCGGCGGAGGGATGGCCGCGGTGGCGGGCAGAGCGTGGCGCAGGATATGGCCGAGGCGAGCGGTGGCTGCGGCGACGCGCGCGATGGGCAGTAGAGAAGAGAGGCCGGCAGCGGGGCGACAGCAGGTCGCGCGGGGCGTGGAGGCCGGAGGTGGGTCCGGGGTGTGGCGCGAGGCGCCCGAGGGCGCATCGCCGTAGCGTAGCGGCAAGCAGGGGCAGGGGCGGAGCCGAGGCCAGGGGCTCCGGCGGGAGCGCGCATGGTAGGCGATGGCGGGCGCGATGGAGAGCGGGGCCGGGGGAGCGCGGCGACTGCGGGCGAGGCTCACGGGCGCGCGAGCGTGTGCGTGGGACCGATGCAGCCTGGGCAACCGAGGAGGCATGCCAGAGCGGACGAGGGAAGGAGGGGCATGCCGGAGCGGGGGGAAGCGGGTGTCATGGGCGAAAAGCAGCAGCGGTGGCAGAGAACGGCGGTGTCGGGCGTGCAGGAGCAACAGCAGGACGTGGTCACGGAACACACAGGGCGAACTACAAGGGCGGCGGCGACTAGGCTACGAGCGTTGCGGCGAGCGCGCTCGAGATCGAATCCGAGCTCGATAAATTGCGGGGAAGTGGCGGTGGTCACTGTGGTTGCGTAGGGATGCTTGAGGGTGCCGGAGATTCTCGAGACGGCATGGAGCGAGGACATGTGGTGGCCGTAGTCGAAGAAGATCGATGAAGGCGTCGTCGTTGGGGCATGTTAGCTCACGTGCGCCGGTGTAGATGACGAAGACGACCATGGAGGAGCTCCTGGATAGACTTCTAGCCGGAGAGGAGTTCGGTGACCGCGTGGACGAGGAGGGTCATGGCGGCAGCGGCTTATATGTGCGCAGGGAAGAAGGAAGCGACGCGAGGGGAGGGGGAATGGCAAGCTAGGGTTCGCAGGGCATCGAGGGGAGTCAAGTAGGACATGGGGGGGGGGGCTGGATGCACGCCGCATGGCGATCCCCGACCATGGAAGAGCCCTCTGTGTCCACGGGGTGTGGTGAACAAAGAGGTAGGGGATGAGGGGCGTTGGTGGGCTGGCCCGGCTCCTATAGCCATGGGCCTTATGTGCTAGTAGTTTTCTCTTTTACCTTTTTACCTTTTCTTTTATTTATTTCCTTTCTGTTTCACTATCTTTTAAGTTTATTTAGTTTTATTAATTATAGCAATAGATCCTAAATTGGTAGTTCTAATTATACCACAGCCACATTAAATTGGGAAATTTAATTAAAATAGTTTTCATTTGTTTTAATATTTTCAAAGCGTTTAAATAACTGTTTTTGCTATAGTTTAAATCATTTTTGAGTATTTAAATATTTTATAAAAGTGTGGCTTCTCCACCATAAATACCTATGCATTATTTGGCACAACCCAAACAGTTTAGTTTTAATGTTTGAAAACTTTTACCATTCGACTTGATTTCGAATTTGAATTTGAATCGGTTTCGAACTAACATGAGATTAGCAACAGTAACTGCGATGACGTGGCATCATTAACAGGGAATTACTGTATCTTAAATATTCAGGCATCACACCAGCCAACGCCATTCGTCCTCCTCCTGGCGCTAAGAGGACAAGACGGACGCACCCGACATGCGCGAGCACGCGCCGCGCCAGCTCCTGCCTGCCTACTTGCTCCGTGACTCCCTGGAGACGCCATGCATCCCCCAGGCCCCTCCCACACTCTCTCGCGCTCATCCCCTCCTCTGCCGCCCTCCCTCTCCCACGACCGAATGCCACCATCGCCGCTACCGCGCCCAGAGCCACGGCCTCGCCTCTCCACCGTGTCCATCGGCTCTGCCACATTGCCCTGAAGCTCCACGCATACGCATGCAAGCCCGGGAGCCCCGCAACATCATCAGCATCGTCGTCTTCATCGCCGGCCGCCTGAGATCGCCGTCAATGCCCCGTCCCGGTCCATGCCTCACCGAGCTGACTAAGACCGCCTACGAGACCGCCGTGAGCTCTCCTATGTCTCCTCTCTCTCCCCGTGGTCTTTCCGATGCCGTAGCCGTGCTAGCCATCGTACCGAGCACCGCCGTCCGCCATGGACGCCGGGCATGGCGCTGTCGTGCCGCTTCGCTCAAGCCGACAAGCCTAGCAAGCTCCTAGCTATACCAGGAGGCCACAGATCCCCCAGCCTAGCCTCACCATACCCTGCAGCCCTGCGCCACTCGAAGCCGAACTCCGGCCGCCACCGCGAGCTCCGTTCTGGTGTGCTCCGACCACCCCACGACCCTCTACTACCTCCCCTAGATGCGCCGGAGTGCGGGCTACGTCCTGTTGGTTTCCCCGTGTCCAGTCGCCACCTGTAGCTCAAGTCCGGCGAGCCTCCGCCGTTGTTTTGGTCGTCGTCGACCGAACTCCGGCGACTGTCGACGTGGCCGTCATTAGGGGCTAACCCCCTAGTGAGCCACCTCTTTGCCACTGACAGTGGGCCCCACGGCTTGGTCAAACCCAGTCAGCGCTGGTTTTGACCAGGATTAACAAATGGGTCACTAAACAATGGGCCCCACCGGTCAGGCTTGACCCGATCAGCCCGGTTGACCTGCTGAGTCGTGTTGTTGTCATGCTGACGCAATAAGTGTTTTTCTGGGTTTAAATAATTTAGGAATTCCAGAAAATGTTCAAAACATCAAAAAAATCACAGAAATTCAACCATAGCTCAGTTTGAAATAATTTATATATGAAAAATTATCAAAAAATGCAATCTATCCATCTGTACCATTTTCATGCATGACAAACCAAGTTATACCTGCTGTATATGTGAAAACACATTAATGGCTTTTAAAGAGACTTTAGTTAGAGTTGCATTTGAACCTTTGGTTCAAATGGACTTCTTCCAAGTGAAATGCTAGATGCATTAGCACAAACCATATCACATCTACATGATATGTTCATGCATCATATTGTTGCATACGTTTGTGTATTGATTGCTGACACCATCCTTCTCGATAGGTCCTGCTCTGGAGACCGTTCCAGAGTACCTGTCAGAGGAGCAGTGCCCCCTGTTGATCTACCAGGCAAGCAAACCCCCCTTGTTCATTCTGATACAATCCCACTCTCTTGCTCCTTCTCTCTTTTATTGCATTAGGATAACAACAATTCAACTGCTACTTTGTGCTGCGGTAGTTGAACCCATTCCTCTACATGACCTGTCATTGCCACAGTAAATAGTGAAACCCACTAGCATGTTTAGGAGTTGGTTGAGCCATGTTGTGTTCCTAACATGCCATGCCTGCTATTGCTTAGAGTTGTGTCAGGTCTGATTCATCAGGAATGAATTGGAGTGTTATGATTTGTTCTAATGCTGAGAGTTAAGCGTGTGAACACAATTTAGTAAAGGTAGCAATGAGAGGCCATGTAGGAGTACATGGTGGGTTGTCTCATTGGGACCGTCCTTAAGAACTGAGTTCTGTGTATATTGTCCAATGACTAGTTACTACCACAAATTGGGTTCCGGCAACTCGGCCCCTCTCGGCTTATTAATCACCTCGATCTCAGTCCAGGAGTTGCAACTAGTTTCTGGTGTTTGTAAGTAGTGCTATTTTTCTACCGAGTGGCAGCCGACAAGGTGGGCTTGGGACAAACTAGGCATAGTGGCATGGTGTACTAAGTAGCACCCAGATGGTGGGCTTGGGAACCCTGCTCACATCGTTTGGGGCCGTGATGGAAACCTCGGCCGGACTCCCTTGCGGATAGAACCCAAATAGGCGATAAACCTGGACTAGAGTCTTGCGTGGTTAGTCAGGTCGTGGCCGACACTCTCGCTAGGCTCCCACTTGAAGGTTGCCAAGATACATGACGTGTACATGGTGATAAGTGGTGAGAGTGTGTGTGAAGAAGTACACCCCTGCAGGGTTATCATGATCTATTCGAATAGCCGCGTCCTCGGTGATGGACTTCTTAGATGCTTACGTGGTACATAGACAACTTGAAATGGATACTCTAAAATGCTCAAGACAAGTGTGAGTACTATGGATGGCCTTCTCATAGGGAGACAGGAATGAATCCATAGTAGTGTATTGAAGTGGTGATTAGTGAACTCGTGTGCGCTTTCTCACCTCAAGGAAGTTACTCGTAGTCGTAGAACAGGATAGCCACTGAGTCAAAGCTGGCTTGCTGCAACCAAACCCCACATTGCCTTCTTGATACTAATGCATGTATGATAGGATCTGATGTAAGTCTTGCTGAGTACCTTTGTACTCACGTTTGCTTTATTTATGTTTTGCAGAGGAGATCTCGGTCTCACTAGTAATTCCTCATGGACTTCGACGAGTAGCTTGTTACCTCAACTACGATCTTGTACCGTTGGGAGGGTCTTGTAGATAGTCAGGCTTCTCATCCCTTTTCATTTGTAGTTGTATGTACCCAGACATGTTATGCTTCCGTTGCTTGTATGCTCTGAATGATGGGTCATGTGACCCCTGTTTGTAATATAATGCTATGCCGGCTCTTCCGGGCCTGGGCCTTTATCTATATGAGTTTTTGAGTTATGTTGTGATGCCATGTTGTACAGATCATACTTGCATGTTACGCATATGTGTAATGTGTATTGCTATGTGTGGGATCCGACACCTAGTTGTTTATTCTTGGTAGCCTTTCTTATGGGGAAATGTCTCCTAGTGCTTACACTGAGCCATGGTAGCTTGCTACTGCTCCGGAACACTTAGGATGGCCGACATGTGTCCTTCTTCGTTCCTGTGTCTGTCCCTTCAGGGAAATGTTACGCGTTGTTCCTTTAAGTCCTTATAGCTTTCTACGACTTGGGTTCATACATTGACGATCGACACGTTCGTTGCTGGGTCATGTATGCCTGTCCCTGTAAGTTAGTGCCACTTTGGATTCATGACTAGTCATGTCATCCCGGGTTCTCTGTCATATGGATGCTAGCGACACTATCATATACGTGAGCCAAAAGGCGCAAAAGGTCCTGGGCCAGGTAAGGTGGCACCTGTGGGAATACCATGCATGAGGCCGCAAAGTGATATGATGTGTTCCATGCTAGACCGGTGTGACTTAGGACCGATGTCTCGACATATTTGCAAGTGTTGAAATTGTAAGTAACAGAGTAGTTTGATAGCAAGATAATTTGTAATGCGCAAGTAACAATAATAGTAGCTAAGGTGCAAGAAGGTAGCTCAATCCTTTTGAGGCAAAGGACAGGCCAAAATGGTTTCTTATGATAAGCAAAGCGTTCTTGAGGGTACATGGGATTTTCATCTAGTCACTTTCACCATGTTGGTTTGATTTGTGTTCGCTACTTTGATAATTTGATATGTGGGTGGACTGGTGCTTAGGTGCTTTTCTTACTTGAGCAAACCTCCTACTTATGATTAGCCCTCGCACAAGCATCCACAACTACGAGAAAAGTATTATAAATTTTAACCATAGCATTAAACTTTTGGATACAATCGGTCCCTTATAGAATAGCGCATAAACTGGGGTTTAAGCTTCTGTCACTCTTGCAACCCATCGTCTAATTGCTACTCCACAATGCATTCGCTTAGGCCCAAATATGGTGAAGTGTCATGTAGTCGATGTTCACATGACACCACTAAGGGAATCACAACATACATACTATCAAAATATCAAACACATATCAATTTCACATGATTACTTGCAACACGATTTCTCTCGTGACCTCAAGAACAAAAGTAACTACTCACAAGTAATAATCATGCTCAAGATCAGAGGGGTATTAAATTGCATACTGGATCTGAACATATAATCTTCCGCAAAATAAACAATATAGTAATCAACTACAAAATGTAATCAACACTACTAGTCACCCACAAGCACCAATCTATAGTTCCGGTAACAAAATTGAACACAAGAGATGAACTAGGGTTTGAGATGAGATGGTGCTGTTGAAGATGTTGATGGATACGGCTCTCCCCAAGATGGGAGAGTTGTTGGTGATGATGATGACGATGATTTCCCGCTCCAGGAGGGAAGTTCCCCCATCGGAATCGCTCCGCCGGAGGGCAAAAGTGCTCCTGTCAAAGTTCCACCTCGAGACGGCGGCGCTCCGTCCCAAAAGTCCTCTCCTTATTTTGTTTAGGTCAAAATGACTTATATACCAGAAGATGGGCACCGGAGGTGGTCCTGGGTGAGCACAACCCACCAGGGCACGCCTGGGCTCCCTGGCGCGCCCAGGTGGGCCTCCTCTAGTACTTATTTTCTCCAATATTAATTATATATTCCATAAAAATTCTCTATGAAGTTTCAGCTTGTTTGGATTTGTGCATAAAAGGTAGCCTGACATAGCTTTTCCAGGTCCAGATTTCCAGCTGCCGGCACTCTCCCTCTTTGTCTGTACCTTACAAATTATGAGAGAAAAGGCATTATAATTACTCCAAAAAGCATTATTATGTATAAAAATATCATAAATAACAGTATGAAAACATGATGCAAAATTGACGTTTCAACTCCCCCAAGCTTAGACCTCACTTGTCCTCAAGCGAAACCAAAATCGAAAAACATGTCCACATGCTTAGAGAGAGAGGTGTCGATAAAAACAAAATACGGACATAGAAGCATCATGTAGATTATTATAACAGCAACAAACTTAATCATAAGGCTTTTATCATAGACTTCTCATTAATAAGTGACAATTCATCACACTATCGAAGTATAAAGCAAAAACTCTATTAGAAACCAACAAACTATGTTCTCAGTCAACTTTGCAACTACAATTCATCATCTTTTCAGGAAGGGTCACGTATCGGAGCCTTTAGGCAAGTCCACATACTCAACCATCATATAGTCTTCTATGATTGCTAACACTCACCGCATACACATGAGCAAAACGTTTCAACCGAACACATAGAAAGATAGGGGATTATAGTTTCGCCTCCCAATGTATTCACCTCAAGGGTGATGTCAACAATAATAATGCATGCTACCCATATTCAACTGGACATATGTGCCTAGATCTTTCCTCACCACATGATGCTTGCCAAAGGAGAAAATAAAAAGGAATAGAGAGAAAACTTTGACTCTTTGCATAAAAGTAAATACATAAAAGTAAAAGATAGGCCCTTCGCAGAGGGAAGCAGAGGTTGCCATGCGATTATTTGTTTGTATGCTCAACCCCTTAGTGCAAAAGAACGTCATGTTGTATTGCCCCTTGGGATAGAGACCTTTATTATGTAGTCTGTCGCTTTTGTTCTTCACCATCACAAGTTCATGCAACACTCAATTTTCTCTTACACTAAATGATCTCACACTTTTAGAAGCAATTTTTATTGCCTTTTTGCACCAATGACAACTTACTTGAGGGATCTTGCTCAATCCCTAGGTAGGTATGGTGGACTATTGAAAATAAGATTTGGGTTTAAGGGTTTTTGGATGCACAAGTAGTATCTCTACTTTGTGCGGATTTTTTGGCTAGCAAAGGTAGGGGGAAGCACCACATGTTAAAGGATCTATGACAATATGACTTCTATGTGAATATAAACAAATATGAATCATTAGGTTGTCTTCCTTGTCCAACGTCAACAATTTTGGCATATAATATTTTGATGAGGGATCACAATCACAAAAGATTTCTAGGATAGCATATTTATATATGAATCTTCTCTTCCCTTATTAATTCTTTCATGAGTTGCATCATTGACTAATGCTATGTTTGTCAATCTCTAACAAGATTTTCTACTTATACTTTTCCTTATGTGGTGTCATCACCTACCATAAGATTAGCATATGATCCTTTTCATTTATTTCCTTTCTTTCATTTATTCCCTTCTTTCATTTATTTCCTTTATTTTAATTGCAACATGAAAATAAAGAAAGCAAAAACTCAAACTAAACTTTTATTATATAACTCGCACATGATTACAAGGATAGATCACTAAGCAAACTTTTGAAAAGAAATGATCGAACTAAACTTTTATTCATCTAAAGCAAAAGATCGAACTAAAATAAGTAAAGGCAAAAGATAGTGGGGATGATACGATACCGGGGCACCTCCCCCAAGCTTGGCAGAAGCCAAGGGGAGTGCCCATACCCGATACTCAATTCTCTTTTGGTGATGAAGAAGAAGGTGGTGGTGGTGAAGAAATCATGTCCTTGAGGATCAAGAGATTCTCCAGTCAACGAATGATGCTCTGGAGGTGGATTATGTGCTCTTGATGCAGAATATTTTCATGGGCGAGATACTTATTTTGCACACGAACCGTTTCAATGATGCGAAAGGCTTCAATCTCAGTAGGAGTAAGATGAGCATAGTAAGGTTTAAGGATATCTTCCTCGACTGGCAGTGCTTGCCCAAAGACCGGAGGCTGATCTACGGTAACCTCCTTGCGCTCGTCTCCCTTGACAGCTTCTGTGGGCTCTTCTCTCTTCAGCTCGATCTTCATTAACCAAGCATCCTCTTCCACATTGTTGGAGGAAGAAGAAGACATGATGCCTGACTCAACAGATCTGACCAAAAATAGCAAGAAAAGAGAGCAGAGGATTTCTCCGCAATACGGTGGTCAACAGGTTCGAGGGGTATATACAATTTTTTTATCTTGGGAAACAAGTAAACTGTAGTAAAACAGAGTCTGGAAGGTACCCCAGGTGGGCACAACCCACCTGGGCATGCCTGGCAAGCCAGGCGCGCCCTGGTGTCTTGTTCCCACCAGGCTACGCTTCCTAGAAGTTTCTTATTTTCCTAATTTTCTAAATATTCCAGAACCGACAAAAAATATTTTTGCGGATTTTTCGGAGTCCGTTTACTTACCGTATCACGTACCTCCTTATTTTCACGATTCTGGAGTGTTGCGGAAGGACTCTTTTATGTGTTCTTCCGGTGTCATAGTTTAGATAATATTACTTTCAACATTAATGGGCATACCTGAGATATAATGTTTTATTCGTTGCTCATTAACAACCTTCAGATTAGTACCTTTGGCATTATTTATTTTGATGGCTCCAGAACGATAAACCTCCTCGATGACATAGGGGCCTTCCCATTTTGAGAGGAGTTTTCCTGCAAAGAATCTGAAAGAGAGTTGTACAAAAGAACATATTCTCCTACTTTGAACTCGCTCTTTTGGATTCTCTTATCATGCCATCTTTTGACTTTTTCTTTAAACAACTTGGCATTTTCATAAGCTTGGGTTCTCCATTCATCTAATGAGCTAATATCAAATAACCTCTTTTCACCAGCAAGTTTGATATCATAGTTGAGTTCTTTGATTGCCCAATATGCTTTATGTTCTAATTCAAGAGGCAAATGACAAGCTTTTCCATAAACCATTTTATAAGGAGACATACCCATGGGATTTTTATATGCTGTTCTATAGGCCCAAAGTGCATCATCTAATTTCTTAGACCAATTCTTCCTGGACCTATTGATAGTCTTTTGCAAGATTAATTTTATTTCTCTATTGCTAAGTTCAACTTGACCACTAGACTAAGGATGATAAGGTGATGCAATTCTATGGTTAACATCATACTTGGCAAGCATTTTACGGAAAGCACCATGAATAAAGTGTGAACCACCATCAGTCATTAAATATCTAGGGACTCAATACCTTGGGAAAATAACTTCCTTAATCATTTTAATAGAGGTGTTGAGATCAACACTACTGGTTGGAATAGCTTCTACCCATTTAGTAACATAATCAATAGCAACCAAAATATGTGCATACCCATTAGAGGAAGGAAAAGGTCCCATGTAATCAAATCCCCAAACATCAAATGGTTCAACAGCAAGTGAATAATTCATAGGCATTTCGCTTACCGATATTACCTATTCTTTGGCATTCATCACAAGATAAGACGAACTTACAAGCATCCTTGAAGAAAGTAGGCCAATAAAATCCAGATTGCAATACCTTGTGAGCAGTTCTATCTCCAACATTATGCCCTCCATAAGCTTCGGAGTGACATTTCCGTAGGATTTGTCCCTGTTCATGCTCAGGTACACAACATCTAATAATACCATCTACTCCTTCTTTATAAAGATGTGGGTCATCCCAAAAGTAGTGTCTTAAATCATAGAAGAATTTTTTCTGTTGTTGATATGTAAAACTAGGTGGTAAATATTTAGCAACAATTTAATTAGCATAGTCAGCATACCAAGGATTGTTGTGAGCAACATTTATTGCAGCTAACTGCTCATCAGGAAAACTATCATCAATAGGTGGTGAGTCATCAGGCACATTTTCAAGTCTAAACAAGTTATCAACTACAGGGTTCTCAGCTCCTTTCCTATCAGTGATATGTAAATCAAATTCTTGTAGCAAGAGAACCCATCGAATAAGTCTTGGTTTAGCATCTTTCTTTTCCATAAGATATTTAATAGTAGCATGATCGGTGTGAACAATCACTTTTGAATCAACAATGTGAGATCTAAATTTATCACAAGCAAACAACACTGCTAAGAATTTTTTTAGTAGTAGCATAATTTCGTTGAGCACTGTCTAGAGTTTTACTAGCATAATGAATAACATTCAGTTTCTTATCAACTCTTTGTCCTAGAACATCACCAACAACATAATCACTAGCATCACACATAATTTCAAAAGGCAAGTTCCAATCAGGTGGTTGAACAATAGGTGCAGAAATTAAGGCTTTCTTGAGTGTTTCAAAGGCTTCTAAACAATCATCATCAAAAACAAAAGGAATATCCTTTTGCAAAAGATTCGTAAGAGTCCTAGAAATTTTAGAGAAGTCTTTGACAAATCTCCTATAGAAACCAGCATGACCTAAGAAACTATGAATACCTTTGATATCTTTAGGACATGGTATTTTCTCAATTGCATCAACCTTAGCTTTGTCCAGCTTAATAACTCTTTCAGAAATTTTATGACCCAAGACAATACCTTCATTAACCATAAAGTGGCACCTCTCCCAATTCAAGACAAGATTTTTTTGTTCACATCTCTGCAAAACTCGATCAAGATTGCTTAAATAATCATCGAAAGACTTCCCATAAATAGAGAAATCATCCGTGAAAACCTCAACAATCTTTTCACAAAAGTCAGAGAATATAGCAGCCATACATCTTTGAAAGGTAGCAGGTGCATTGCATAAACCAAAAGGCATACATCTATAAGCATACGTTCCAAAGGGACAAGTAAAAGTGGTCTTTCTTGGTGAGGTTGAGAAACAGGTATTTGTGAAAAACCAGAATATCCATCAAGGAAGCAAAAGTGTGTGTGCTTAGATAATCTTTCTAGCATTTGATTAATAAAAGGCAGAGGGTAATGATCTTTTCTAGTGGCATTATTTAATTTTCTAAAATCAATTACCACTCTATAACCTGTAACAATTCTTTGTGGAATAAGTTCATTCTTATCATTAGGAACAACGGTAATACCTCCTCTTTAGGGACACAATGAACATGACTTAGCCATCTACTATGAGCTATAGGATAGATTATACCTGCTTCCAATTTTTTTAATATTTGCGTTCTTACCACTTCTTTCATCTCTCGGATTTAACCGACGTTGGTGATCAACGATGGGTTTAGCATCAGGTTCCATATTAATTTTGTGCTAACATAGATCGGGACTAATGCCCTTTAAATCATCAATAGTATATCCAATAGCAGCTCAGTGCTTCCTTAGAACTTTCAATAATCCTTCTTCTTCATGTTCTGAAAGGTTAGCACTAATAATAACATGATATATCTTCTTTTCATCAAGAGAAGCATATTTCAAAGTGTCTGGCAATTGTTTTAATTCAAACACAGGATCACCTTTAGGTGGAGGAGGACCTCCTAGAGTTTCAATAGGCAAAATGTGTTTAAGAAGAGGGCGTTTTTCAAAGTAAATCCTATCTATTTCATTTCTTTCGTGCATATGTAAATCATTTTCATGGTCTAGTGGATCAGTAGGAGGCACACCAATAGAAGCAATACCAATTAATTCATCCTTACTAGGCAATTCCTTTTCATGAAGTTTTCTACTAAACTTGGAAAAATTGAACTCATGAGACTCATCACCAAAACAAACACCGACAGTTTGTTTCTCACAGTCTATCTTAGCATTACTGTGTTCAAGAAAGGTCTACCAAAGATAATGGGACAAAAGTCATCTTGTGGGGAACTGAGAACAAGAAAATCAACAGGGTATTTTATTTTCCCACACAAGACATCAACATCTCTAACAATCCGAATTGGTGATATAGTGCCTCTATTAGCAAGTTTGATAGTAACATCTATGTCTTCTATCTCTGCGGGTGCTATGTCATTCATAGTTTCTTGATATAAGGAATAAGGAACATCACTCACGCTAGCACCTATGTCACATAAACCATGATAACAGTGATCTCCTATTTTAATTGAGACAACGAGCATGCCAACAATAGGTCTGTGTTTGTCCTTTTTATCAGGTTTGGCAATTCTAGCAGCTTCTTCACAGAAGTAAATAACATGCCCTTCCACATCTTCTTCCAAGAGATCTTTAACCATAGCAATACTAGGTTGTACTTTAATTTTTTCATCAGGTTTAAGTGTTCTAATATAGCTTTTGTTGAACACATTTGAAACTGTAGCATGTTCCTTTATCCTACCAGGGGAAGGTAGTTTCTCAATATAAGCAGTAGGAACAACTAGATCTACATTATAAATTATAGTTTCTTCTTTAACTGGTGTCAGTTCTTTAATTTCTTATTTAATAGGTGGGCGATATTTAAACCACTTCTCTTTAGGGAGATCAACATGAGTAGCAGATGATTCACAAAAGGAAGCTACTATCTCAGAGTCAAGTCCATATTTAGTGCTAAACTTTTGAAAAGCATCGATATTCATAAAAGATTTAACACAATCATACTTCAGTTTAATAACTGACTCTTTACCTTTGTCGAGTTCCCAATCTTCAGAGTTGCATTTAATTCTTTCCAAAAGATCCCACTGGAATTCAATAGTCTTCTTCATAAGAACCAGCACAAGAAGTATCAAGCATGGTTTGATCATTACGAGAAAGCCGATCATAAAATTTTTGGATAATAATTTCTCTTGAGAGATCATGATTGGGGCATGAATGTAACATTGAATTTAGCCTCCTCCAAGCTAGAGCGATAATTTCTTCTTCATAAGGCCAAAAATTATATACATAATTCTGATCACGATGAACTAGATGCATAGGATAATTTTTTTGATGGAACTCCAATTTCAATTGATTCCAATTCCAGGATCCAATATCATCGCATAGCTTATACCATGCCAATGCTTTTCCCTTCAAATATAAAGGGAAAACCTTCTTCATAACTTCATCTCCGGTTAAACCTGCAAGCTTGAACAATCCACAAATTTGGTCTACATATATCAAGTGCATATCAGGATGCTCGGTTCCGTGTCCTGCATAAGGATTAGCTAGCAGTTGTTCTATCATACCCAAAGGAATTTCATATTCAATATTTTCAGTAGGAGCGGTAGGTTGAGGGTAGCTAATTGTGGTTCCGGTCGAGGTGAAGATACACCGAACAAACCCCTCAAAGGATTGTTTTCCATAGTAACAAGTGACAATAAATTTCAGCACACTATATAAATGTTTCCTTACCAATTTCCACTTACCAAAGGGAAAATTTTGTTTTTGCCACTCTAAATTTTTCCAATTTTCCTTATGCCATTCTAGATTTTGACATTTCACTTTTGCCACGCTTAGCTTTTGACAATTATCACAATTGCCATTCTATGGCGAAAGCTGAATAATTTCATTTCATTTTTGCCACTCTTAACTTTTGAAATGTATCACAATTGCCACTCTGGAAATTTGCTTTTGCCATTGGAATGGCAATTGTGATAATTATCAAAAACTAAGAGTGGCAAAAGTGAAATGTCAAAATCTAGAGTGGCATAAGGAAAATTGGCAAAATCTAGAGTGGCAAAAACAAAAATTTCCCCTTACCAAAGGCGCTTCACTCCTCGGCAACGATGCCGGAAAATAGCCTTGATGACCCACAAGTATAGGGGATCAATTGTAGCTCTTTTCGATAAGTAAGAGTGTCGAACCCAACAAGGAGTAGAAGGAAATGACAAGTGGTTTTCAGCAAGGTACTATCTACAAGTGCTGAAATTGTAAGTAACAGGGTAGTTTGATAGCATGATAATTTGTAGCGAGAAAGTAACGATAATAGTAGCAAAGGTGCAGCAAGGTAGCCCAATCCTTTCGAGGCAAAGGGCAGGCCAAAATGGTTTCTTATGATAAGCAAAGCGTACTTGAGGGTACACATGATTTTCATCTAGTCACTTTCACCATGTTGGTTTGATTTGTGTTCGCTACTTTGATAATTTGATATGTGGGTGGACCGGTGCTTAGGTGTTGTTCTTACTTGAACAAACCTCCTACTTATGATTAACCCTCCCACAAGCATCCGCAACTATGAGAAAATTATTAAGAATAAATTCTAACCATAGCATTAAACTTTTGGATCCAATCGGCCCCTTACGGATTAGCGCATAAACTGGGGTTTAAGCTTTTGTCACTCTCGCAACCCATCATCTAATTGCTACTCCACAACGCATTCCCTTAGGCCCAAATATGGTGAAGTGTCATATAGTCGATGTTCACATGACACCACTAAGGGAATCACAACATACATACTATCAAAATATCGAACACATATCAATTTCACATGATTACTTGCAACAGGATTTCTCCCGTGACCTCAAGGACAAAAGTAACTACTCACAAATAATAATCATGCTCAAGATCAAAGGGGTATTAAATAGCATATTGGATCTGAACATATAATCTTCCACCAAATAAACCATATAGTAATCAACTACAAGATGTAATCAACACTACTAGTCACCCACAATCACCAATCTATAGTTCTGGTAACAAGATTGAACACAGGAGATGAACTATGGTTTGAGATGAGATGGTGTTGTTGAAGATGTTGATGGAGATTACCCTCCCCAATATGGGAGAGTTGTTGGTGATGATGATGACGATGATTTCCCCCTCCGGGAGGGAAGTTCCCCCATGGAATCGCTCCGCCGGAGGGAAAAAGTGCTCCTGCCCAAGTTCCACCTCGAGACGGCGGCGCTCCGTCCCGAAAGTCCTCTCCTTATTTTTTCTAGGTCAAAATGACTTATATACCAGAAGATGGGCATCGGAGGTGCGCCTGGGTGAGCACAACCCACCAAGGCGCGCCTAGGCTCCCTGGCACGCCCAGGTGGGTTGTGCCCACCTGGTGGGCCTCCTCTGGTACTTATTTGCTCCAATATTAATTATATATTCCATAAAAAAATTCTCCGTGACGTTTTAGCTTGTTTGGAGTTGTGTAGAATAGGTAGCCTAACGTAGCTTTTCCAGGTGCAGATTTTCACCTGCCGAACTCTCCCTCTTTGTGTGCACCTTGCAAATTATGAGAGAAAAGGCATTAGAATTACTCCAAAAAGCATTATTATGTATAAAAACATCATAAATAATAGTATGAAAACATGATGCAAAATGGACGTATCACACGCCTAGGTGGGTTGTCCCCACCTGGTGGCCCCACAGACCTCAACCCTGACACTATAAAATCACATTTTCGGAGAAAAAATCGGAGAGGAAGAATTATCGCGTTTCACGAGATAGAGCCGCCGCCACCTCCTGTTCTTCATCGAGAGGCCAGATCTGGAGTCCGTTTGGGGCTCCGGACAGGGGGATCTTTGATCTTCGTCATCACCAACCCTTCTCGTTGGTCCGTGAGGAGTTGGATGAGATTCATCATGTAATCGAGTTAGTTTTGTTAGGGATTGATCCCTAGTATCCATCATGTTTTGAGATTGATGTTTCTATGACTTTGCCATGCTTAATGCTTGTCACTTTGGGCCCGGGTGCCATGATTTTTCATATCTGAACCGTCTATGTTATCACCATTATATCTATGTTCTAGATCCGATCTTGCAAGTTATAGTCACGTACTACGTGCTATGATCCGGCAACCTCGGAGTGACAGAAATTGGGACACTTCCCGGTGATGATCGTAGTTTGAGGAGTTCATGTATTCACTATGTGTTAATGCTTTGTTCCGGTTCTCTATTAAAAGGAGGCCTTAATATCCCTTAGTTTCTAATAGGAGCCCGCTGCCATGGTATGGTTGGACAAAAGATGTCATGCAAGTTCTTTCCACAAGCACATATGACTTTTTATGGAATACATGCCTATATTATATTTATGAACTAGAGCTAGTGCCGTATCACCCTAGGTTATGACTGTTATATGATGAATATCATCCAATGAATTCACAGATCCAATGCCTACGAATTTCTCTTATATTGTTCCTGCTAAGTTACTACTGTTACTGTTACCATTGCACTTGCTACAAAATCATTGCTATCACTGTTACCATTACTATTGTTATTGCTACTACTATCAAAATTATCATACTACTTTGCTACTGATCACCTTGCTGCAGATAATTAATCTCCAAGTGTGGTTGAATTGACAACTCAACTGCTAATACTTGCAAATATTCTTTGGCTCCCCTTGTGTCGAATCAATAAACCCTCGAAAACTGTTGCAATCCCCTATAATTGTGGGTTATCAAGACCTTTTTCCGGCGCCATTGCCGGGGACCATAGCTATATTTGTGGAATCACTTGGGATTATTATCAAATTATCACTATGAAGAATCTGAAGGATGCTAAAACTAAGATTTTTCCCTCCAAGACGAGGGGAGGTAAGGACTTGCCATCTAGCTCTGCACTTGATTCACCTTCTGTTATAAGTAGACTTGTAACACCACCACAATCTATTAATCCGGATATATCGCAAGTTATTGATGATGCTACTTCTTCTATGAATGATACTCATGATGATGCTAGTACCTTGCTTGATGATAATGTGCCACTAGGTGAATTTCTTGATGAACAACTTGCTAGAACTAAAGCTTTTGAGAATGCTGAAACTGATGAAATTGTTGAAACTGATGAAGAGCTTGCAAGTGAAAATCTTGAAACACCTATTAGAACTAGTTCTCCTAGATATGAATTGCCTAAGATACCAGAAGGTTATGTTATGGATGAGAATACAACTAGAGACTTTCTTGCTTGTAATGATAGGGTTGATCTTAAGAAATTATTATGCAATCTAAAAGGAAAAACTTTGAATGCTAGAATGAAATGTGATCCTAAGTTTGCCACTTCACCTATATTTGTGGATGACAAGGATTATGAATTCTCTGTCGATCCAGAGTTAATTACTTTGGTTGAATCTGATCCTTTCCATGGTTATGAAACTGAAACTGTTATGGCATATCTTACTAAGTTGAACGACATAGCCACTCTTTTTGCTCATGATGATAAAATTCACTACTATTACATTCTCAAACTATTTCCATTCTCATTAAAGGGTGATGCTAAGACTTATAATACTCTTGCTCCTGGTTGTGTGCGTAGTCCCCAGGATATGATTTATTACTTCTCTGAAAAATATTTTCCTGCTCATAAGAAAGAAGCTGCCTTATAGGAAATATTTAACTTTGTGAAAATTGAATAAGAGAGTCTCCCACAAGCTTGGGGGAGGCTTCTCCAATTTCTTAATTCTATTCCTAATCATCCTCTTAAGAAAAATGAAATACTTGATATCTTCTATAACGGACTAACCGATGCTTCTAGGGACTTCCTAGATAGTTGTGCTGGTTGTGTTTTTAGGGAATGGACTGTTGAACAAGCTGAGGAACTATTGAATAACATATATGTAAGTGCATCTAGTGCCACCCCTAGTTGGTTTTGGAGTATTGACGACAAACTTGGTTGAGGGACTAATGTGTTTGTGAGAATTGCAGGATAACACAAGCAGTAGTCCCTCATTGATTCGGTTTACCTACCGGAGATGACCCCTAAAAATGTGTGAAGACATTGAAGACAATGGTGGTATGTGAAGATAATCACAATGAAGATTATGACTCGAGAAGACATTCACGTGAAGACTATGGAGTGCGAAGACATAACTATTTCGTCGTTTCCTTTTCTTCTTTGTTGAGTCATAGGAAACACCGTACTGTTAAGTGGGGTCCAAGTGAACAAAGTCAGAGTGACTGAAGTGATGCTCAACCAAATCCTATGTCTTCGAGCGAAGACAATGAGACCAAATCTTATCCAGAGCTGGATGAGTCAGCTTTACTTGTAGCCCAAGTCAAGCTGCCGTGTGTGTTTGAAATCTGACTGTTGGACACGTGTCAGTTCCTTAGTGACCCAGGGTCATTTCGAACAAATCAGGTTGGGTTGCCTCATGGCTATAAATAGCCCACCCCTACACCATAAATTGGTGGCTTCTCAGAGTTAGTGCATGGCTTTTTTTGTTTGAGAGCAACCCACCTCCGAAGCCTTTGAGAGAGAAGTCCTTGTGAGGACAAAGCCCTAAACACCAAGAGCCAAAGAGTGTTAGGCATCACTGAAGTCTTTCTGTCTGCGTGATCTGAAGACTTATTACACTTGAGGATTGTGAATCCTCTAGCCGGTTAGGCATCGCGTTCTGAGCATCCAAGAGTCATTGTGGATTGCCGGTGAACGAAGTCTGTGAAGGTTTGGAAGTCTACCTTGAAGACTTACCAGAGTGACTGGGCGAGGACTGTGTGTCCTTAGATCAAGGGGAATAAGGTGAAGACGCGGTCTTCTGAGTTAAATCTCAACCTCCCTAACTAGACGTATAGTTGTCACAGCAACTGGAACTGGTCCAACAAATACCTGTCCTCACCAAGCAACTGGTTCTATCCTTACCTCTCTCTTTACTCACAGTCTGTCTTCGCAAAGTCATTGTCTGCTTGCATGATCTGATTGACTTCACTGTGGGAAGACTGTTGTTGATTGGCTTCATACTATCTTCCATCTTGATCCATAATACCTAGCTGCTGATAGTCTTCGTGCTATTACTTCATTGCTTACTTGACTATGGCCTGTCTAGTGTAGTCTACCTTCCGCTGCATATTAATAGGTTCATTTCTACTGTTTGTCTTCAAAGCCCCTGTGTTTTGAAGACTTTCATAAAAATCTCCTATTCACCCCCTCTAGTCGATAACTAGCACTTTCAATAAAAAATAATATTATGATTGGACTCTTCCTGAACCACCGCTCAAACCTACTCCGAAGAAGAGGGGTATCTTATATCTCAGTCTTGAAGATATGCAAGAGGCAAAGAAATCTATGAAGGAAAAATGTATTAAAGCTCGGGATGTCAAAAACTAACCTCCTATTGAAGAAATACATGTGCTTGATACACCACCACCACCTAAGGTGGTAGAGGAAAATTCTTTAATGAAATTCAATGATAATGACAATCCTTATAATATGCATCCTAGTAAATGCCTTTGTGAGTTTGATAACTACATTAGAAAGCAAGATCACTTCAATGCAAATGTTATGAAACAATTCAAGTACAATTCTGATATGATTGCTCGCTTGAGTGACTTGTTATTTAGAATTACCAATGATATTAGAGTTGTAGGAAAACATGCCTCTATGGTTCAAACTCAACTAGAACAAGTTGTTAAATCTCAAAGAGAATTGCTTGATGAAATGAACAATAATATCAATGATCATGCTGTTAGAGTAATGACTAGTGGAGGTAGAATGACTCAGGAACCACTTTATCCTGAGGGACACCCAAAAAGAATTGAACAAGACTCTCAAAGAGTTAACACTAATGCACCTAGTCCTTCTAAAAAGAAAAAAAGTGAAGGAAATATGCCCTAGAGGCAATAATAAAGTTGTTATTTATATTTCCTTATATCATGATAAATGTTTATTATTCATGCTAGAATTGTATTAACCACTTTCTTGCTTGCAATGATAGGTATGATCTTAAGAAATTATTATGCAATCTGAAAGGAAAATCTTTGAATGCTAGAATGAAATGTGATCCTAAGTTTTCCACTTCACCTTTATTTGTGGATGACAAGGATTATGAATTTTCTGTTGATCCAGAGTTAATTACATTAGTTGAATTTGATCCTTTCCATGGTTATGAAACTGAAACTGTTGTGGCATATCTTACTAAGTTGAACGACATAGCCACTCTTTTTGCTCATGATGAGAAAATTCTCTACTATTATATTCTCAAATTATTTCCATTCTAATTAAAGGGTGATGCTAAGACTTGGTATAATACTCTTGCTCCTGGTTGTGTGCGTAGTCCCCAGGATATGATTTATTACTTCTCTGAAAAATATTTTCCTGCTCATAAGAAAGAAGCTGCCTTACAGGTAATATTTAACCTTGTGCAAATTGAGGAAGAGAGTCTCCCACAAGCTTGGGGGAGGCTTCTCCAATTGCTTAATTCTTTTCCTAATCATCCTCTTAAGAAAAATGAAATACTCGATATCTTCTATAATGGACTAACCGATCCTAAATAGTTGTCCTGGTTTTGTTTTTAGGGAATGGACTGTTGAACAAGCTGAGGAACTATTGAATAACATATATGTAAGTGCATCTAGTGCCACCCCTAGTTGGTTTTGGAGTATTGACGACAAACTTAGTTGAGGGACTAATGTGTTTGTGAGAATTGCAGGATAACACAAGTAGTAGTCCCTCATTGATTTGGTTTACCTACCGAAGATGACCCCTAAAAATGTGTGAAGTCATTGAAGACAATGGTGGTATGTGAAAATAATCACAACGAAGATTATGACTCGAGAAGACATTCACGTGAAGACTATGGAGTGGGAAGACATAGCTGTTTCATAGTTGCCTTTTCTTCTTTGTTGAGTCATAGGAACCACCGTACTGTTAAGTGGGGTCCAAGTGAACAAAGTCAGAGTGACTGCAGTGATGCTCAACCAACTACTATGTCTTCGTGCGAATGCAATGAGAGCAAATCTTATCCAGAGCTAGACGAGTCATCTTTACTTGTAGCCCAAGTCAAGCTGTCGCGTGTGTTTGAAATCTGACCATTGGACATGTGTTAGTTCCTTAGTGACCCAGGGTCATTTCGGACAAATCAGGTTGGGTTGCCTCGTGGCTATAAATAGCCCACCCCCTACACCATAAATTGGTGGCTGCTCAGAGTTATTGCATGGCTTTTGTCGTTTGAGAGCATCCCACCTCCGAAGCCTTTGAGAGAGAAATCCTTGTGAGGACAAAGCCATAAACACCCAGAGCCAAAGAGTGTTAGGCATCACTGAAGTCTTTCTGTCTGCATGATCTGAAGACTTATTACACTTGAGGACTGTGAATCCTCCAGCCGGTTAGGCGTCATGTTCTGAGCATCCAAGAGTCATTGTGGATCGCCGGTGAACGAAGTCTGTGAAGGTTTGGAAGTATACCTTGAAGACTTACCAGAGTGATTGGGCGAGGACTGTGTGTCCTTAGCTCAAGGGGAATAAGGTGAATACGCGGTCTTCTGAGTTAAATCTCAGCCTCCCTAACCAGACGTGTAGTTGTCACAGCAACTGGAACTGGTCCAACAAATACCTATCCTCACCAAGCAACTGGTTCTATCCTTGCAGACTAAGGCATGGCCTAGTGGTGAGAAGGGGCTGATGCCTTCCCACCCACCCAGGTTCAAGGCATGGTACTCGCAATTTGGGTCTGTTGCACCAATTATACTGTAGGGGGTTCCCTTACAGTCTTTCTATCAAAAAAACTGGTTCTATCCTTACCTCTCTCTTTACTTACAGTTTGTCTTCGTGAAGTCAATGTCTGCTTGCATGATCTGATTGACTTCACTGTGGGAAGACTGTTGTTGATTGGCTTCATACTATCTTCCATCTTGATCCATAATACCTAGCTGCTGATAGTCTTCGTGCTTTTACTTCATTGCTTACTTGACTATGGCCTGTCTAGTGTAGTCTACCTTCCGCTGCATATTAATAGGTTCATTTCTACTGTTTGTCTTCAAAGCCCCTATGTTTTGAAGACTTTCATAAAAATCGCCTATTCACCCCCTCTAGTCGATAACTAGCACTTTCAATATAAAAAATTTATTATGATTGGGCTCTTCCTGAACCACCGCTCAAACCTACTGCGAAGATGAGGGGTATCTTATATCTCAGTCTTGAAGATATGCAAGAGGCAAAGAAATCTATGAAGGAAAAATGTATTAAAGCTCGGGATGTCAAAAACTAACCTCCTATTGAAGAAATACATGTGCTTGATACACCACCACCACCTAAGGTGGGAGAGGTAAATTCTTTAATGAAATTCAATGACAATGACAATCCTTATAATATGCATCCTAGTCAATGCCTTTGTGAGTTTGATAACTACATTAGAAAGCAAGATCACTTCATTGCAAATGTTATGAAACAATTGAAGTACAATTCTGATATGATTGCTCGCTTGAGTGACTTGTTATTTAGAATTACCAATGATATTAGAGGTGTAGGAAAACATGCCTATATGGTTCAAACTCAACTAGAACAAGTTGTTAAATCTCAAAGAGAATTGCTCGATGAAATGAACCATAATATCAATGATCATGCTGTTAGAGTAATGACCAGAGGAGGTAGAATGACTCAGGAACCACTTTATCCTAAGGGACACCCAAAAAGAATTGAACAAGACTCTCAAAGAGTTAACACTAATGCACCTAGTCCTTCTAAAAAGAAAAAAAGTGAAGGAAATATGCCCTAGAGGCAATAATAAAGTTGTTATTTATATTTCCTTATATCATGATAAATGTTTATTATTCATGCTAGAATTGTATTAACCGGAAACTTAGTACATGTGTGAATACATAGACAAAACAGAGTGTCCCTAGTATGCCTCTACTTGACTAGCTTGTTAATCAAACATATTAAGTTTCCTGACCATAGACATGTGTTGTCATTTGATGAACGGGATCACATCATTAGAGAATGATGTGATGGACAAGACCCATCTGTTAGCTTACCATAATGATCGTTAAGTTTTATTGCTATTGCTTTCTTCATGACTTATACATATTCCTTTGACTATGAGATTATGCAACTCCCGAATACCGGAGGAACACCTCGTGTGCTATCAAACATCACAATGTAACTGGGTGATTATAAAGATGCTCCACAAGTGTCTCCAAAGGTGTTTGTTGGGTTGGCATAGATCAAGATTAGGATTTGTCACTCCGAGTATCAGAGAGGTATCTCCGGGCCCTCTCGGTAATGCACATCACTATAAGCCTTGCAAGCAATGTGACTAATGAGTTAGTTTCGGGATGATGCACTACAGAATGAGTAAAGAGACTTGCCGGTAACGAGATTGAACTAGGTATGATGATACTGATGATCGAATCTTGATCAAGTAACATACCGATGACAAAGGGAATAATGTATGTTGTTATTGCGGTTTGACCGATAAAGATCTTCATAGAATATGTAGGAACCAATATAAGCATCTAGGTTCCGCTATTGGTTATTGACCGGAGATGTGTCTCGGTCATGTCTACATAGTTCTCGAACCCGTAGGGTCCGCACACTGAACGCTCGATGACGATTTGTATTATGAGTTATGTGTTTTGGTGACCGAAGTTTGTTCGGAGTCCCGGATGATATCACGGACATGATGAGGAGTCTAGAAATGGTCAAGAGGTAAAGATTCATATATTGGAAGGTAGTATTCGGACATCGGAATGGTTCCAAGTGGTTTGGGTATTTCACCGGAGTACCGGGGGTTACCGGAACCCCCGGGGGAAGTATTGGGCCTAGATGGGACTTAGTGGAGAGAGAGGAGGCGCACAAGGGGTGGCTGCGCCCCCCATGGTAGTACGAATTAGACTAGGGAAGGGGGCGGCACCTCCTTTCCCTTTCCCTCTCCTATTCCTTCCTTTCCCCCTCCGGTGAAGAAAGGAAAAAGGGGGGATCCTACTAGGAGTGGAGTCCTAGTAGGACTCCCCCCCATGGCGCATGCCTCCTGGCCGGCCGCCTCCTCCTCCCCTCCTTTATATACGGGGGCAGGGGGCACCCCATAGCACATCAATTGTTTTCTTAGCCGTGTGTGGTGCCCCCCTCCACAATTTACTCCTCCGGTCATAGCGTCGTAGTGCTTAGGCGAAGCCCTGCACGGATCACATCACCATCACCGTCACCATGCCATTGTGCTGACGGAACTCTCCCTTGACCCTCTACTGCATCAAGAGTTCAAGGGACGTCATCAAGCTGAACGTGTGCTGGACTCGGAGGTACCGTACGTTTGGTACTTGATTGGTTGGATCGCGAAGACGTTCGACTACATCTACCGCGTTAACATAACGCTTCCGCTTTCGGTCTACGAGGCTACGTAGACACACTCTCCCCCTCTCGTTGCTATGCATCTGCTAGATAGATCTTGCCTGATCGTAGGAATTTTATTGAAATTGCATGCTACGTTCCCCAACAGTGGCATCCAAGCTAGGTCTATGCAAAGATGATATGCACGAGTAGAACATAAAGAGTTGTGGGCGATAATAGTCATACTGCTTACCACCAACGTCTTATTTTGATTCGGCGGTATTGTTGGATGAAGCGGCCCGGACCAACATTACATGACCATGTTCATGAGACCGGTTCTACCGACATGCTTTTGCACACAGGTGGCTGGCGGGTGTCTGTTTCTCCAACTTTAGTTGAATCGAATTTGACTATGGCCGATCCTTGTTGAAGGTTAAAAAAGCACACTTGATGAAAAATCGTTGTGGTTTTGATGCATTGGTAAGAAAGGTGTAACATCCCAAATTTTCAATTTGGAATGTTATATATTAGATCATCACTACATGTCATATTTTTAATTGCTTTTGGTTTGATCCTAGAAATTCTACGCAACTCAAGGACCCTCGGAGAGAGTTGGGGATTTTGTTATTTTCATATTTGAGTTTTCTCGAATTTTGAAAATAGGATCATTTGATTTTATTTATTTTATCTTCAATTATTTCTATTACAAAAATATGAGAGAGGGAATAAAATGACTTTCCCAAAATAAAGAAATATTGAGGATTTAATAAAAAAAATCAAATAAGATTTTATTTTGGATTTATTGCTATTTTATTTGAATTTAGGAAAAATGCGTGTTTTTCAAAATTGCATTTAGGCCCCAAATAAATGTTCATCCTGTTCGTCTTGATTTTAGAAGTCCGGGAAAATTTATTTCGGGATATTTGGCGTCCGTTTAGTATTTCTTTTATTTGTTTTTCTGCGCGTAATTATTTAAAAAAAAACGCGCAACCGACTTAGGGCCGGTTTCGGCCAGGACTCTTCCGGCCGGGCCTTTATATAGCGCCTCCCCGAGCCCGTTAAGCCCAAGCCGTCGTGCCGCCTAACCCTAACCCTAGCCCGCCGCCGCCGCCGGACCCCGCCGCCGCACGCTGCTGCATCGCCGCGCCGCCCCACACCGCCCTGCCACCGCGCCCCACGCCGTCCGCCGCCCTGCGCCGCCGCACGCCGAAGCCGCCACCGCAGCCGCCGGACCCCGCCGCCCGCCGAGGTTGACCCAGCCGCCTCAGCCGGTTTTTCCTAGAAAACCGTTCGGTTTTCCGCCGGTTTTCGTTCGGTCTTTTTTTAGATCCGTTTTTTATTAGATCAATTTTTTTCCGGTTTAGTTTATTTAGCGAGCGTTCCCTCATTCGTTCGTTTTAACGGACGCGTTCATTGTTTAGTTCCAGAAAATGAACGTTCGTTCGTTAATCTGTTCGTCGTTTTTCATTTTCTCGGATTTTCCGCAATTATTTATGATCGTGATTTCTGATCCGATTTTCGTTCTAGTATAACTTTTCGCTCGTTTATCGGAATCAGGCGATTCAAGCGCCCAGAGTTTCATCTCGAAACTCTCTTTCTGTTTAACCAACGCAAACAAGTTTTTGCTTCTGTAAAATTTTACCTAGATCCATAATAGTAAACAAAGTTTGTTTCTTTCGCCATTTGACTTTTGTTGCTTCGTTCGATTTGATTCTTTTTGCAAACCGGAGTTCTTAAGTTGAACTTTCTGGTTAGTTCTCTTATTTGAGTTTTACCTGTGCATTAGATGAGTACTTATTGTATGCTTGTTTGTTTGCGATAGAGTACCTAGAGTGCGCCGCTTGCTACTTTGAATCGCTAGGTTTCGCGGATCATCAGCAAGGCAAGTAACACTTTGATCATACCTCCTGATACCCAGTTTTTATTGCATTAGATCAACCCTCAAGCATTGCATGATTAGGATCAATTTAAATTATGGGTTTTGGGAAGTAGATGAGGTAGTACCTATTACCTGTTTTATTATCAAACCTTTGGGAGTTACTTCTACGTTTGCTTATATTGCCATGCTATGCTAGTAGACGTGGATTGGGTGAGTGTATCCATGACAGGTGTGAGATTGATAGTTTAATGGTTTATTTAAGGTGGCAACTTAAACACACATCTGGGTGGATTGAGGCACCTGGGTATTCCAGCGATTGCCTGTTTTCCTTTTGGACCGCCAGCCAGGCTCAAAGGGATCATGAGATTATTCATACTAGAAACTTCCGTGTGCAGCCACAAGCTACTATGGGCTCTAGCATAGTTGACTAAGTCGTGCGAACTCTTACAGTGGTAGACTAGCAGATGTAGGGGATGTAGGTTGGTACAGTCAACCCGTTCGTAAGGTGCTAGCGCTTCTGAAGACTATGTCTCAGTCATCCGTTTCTCAAACATCATGTAGTGCGAGAATCCCAACGGAGGAGATCGAGTCTTGTGGGGAAAAGTGCACAAACCTCTGCAGAGTGTATAAACTAATCATGGTTAGCCGTGTCCCCGGTTATGGAAAACTTGAGTATCTAGTACCTAGATTATCATGTGAATCTCATCATGTTACTCTAATTAATTTTGTTGGGTTTTAATGATGATGCTTAATTGGGATTGAGAGGGTGTCTACACTCTCAATGTTTAACAACTACCATGGTAGTTAAATAAAATTTATTCCTTTGGAGTAGGAAAAAATTGGCTTTATGCAAAACTGTAACCATAGAGCTTTCCACCAGCCAAATATGCATGTAGTATAGCTTTATTCTTCCATTACTCTCTATGTGTTACATTGCCAGCATATTCCATGTGCCGACCCGTTTTCGGGCCGCAACGTTCATGTTGCAGACTTTTCAGACGACGAGTAAGGTGCCTTTAGGTCGTGGTTCTATACTCAGTGATGCCGTTGGAGTTGATGGACTCACTTATCTTCCAAGCCTTCCGCTGTTATCGTTGTTAGATGGCCTTAAGCCATATTTATTGTAATAAGTTCTCTTTCGAGACATTCAATGTAATAAGTGTGTGATTGCTACTCTGTTATAAATCCTTCAAGTACTGTGCGTGTTAGCATTACTAATCCAGGGATGACACTGAAGCACAGAGATCAGACCGTTTGAGGTCTGGTCGCTACAAGATGGTATCAGAGCACACGCTGACTGTAGGACACGACCACTAAGTTAAAGCCCTAGATCACTAGTCACTCTTCTCATTTCTGACTTCTCATCTTTTCTACTCTTTTAGGATGGTGGATGCAAGGAACAATTTTATGCAACCGAATGAAGATACACCCTTTGGACGTCACTTGAAGGAAGTCAGTAGATATCTGAACATCGGAGTACCAAGCTTCACCGGAACCTACAACGCTACTTTACCTGAAGAGGAGCGCTGAATGATTCAAGTTCAAGTTCCAGGAAGGACGTTCATGCCATAGAGTTTTCCTTTGATGCACCAACCTGGAGTCTAGGAAAGAGCATGGCAGCTCACATTGCCATGGGACGTATTGGAGAAGTTTACCACAATGATCTCAAGGATACTATCTACCATATTTGTGGGCGCCGAGATGAGCACCGGGAGATGATCAACACCAAGAAGGATAGATCAATCACAACTTTTATCCAGGAGTTAAACCAGCACATTCAACGTCAGGAGAACCAGATGTGTGCAGACATGATAGATCTGAAGAAGGCAAGGACAAGAATCACGTAACTGGAGGAAGAACTCAAGGCTACACGTGAAGATTATATGGAGGAAATCAAAGTATTAGTGGGGAAGAATGACGACCTGATCAAGAAGATTGGAATATTCATGGGAGACCCTACACCAATAGAAGGAGACGAAGAACCCAAGGAGATTCGCCTGGAAGACTACATCATCATCAACGACACCGACTCAGACCCAGACGATAGTGATGATGACTATGTTGATGAAGTTGGAGCAGATATCATGGAGTCTGCAACCGAAGAATATTTCTACTAGACCACCCCATTAGTAGTAGTATTCCACCATGTAAATAGAGTAGTCCGAGCACTTTTGCGATAGTTAGGCCGATTGTATGCCCTTGTTTGATTGAATGAAGTGAATTGTTTGCTTTTGCCTCATGTGCATATGGGTAGTGTTTTCTCTCTAGACCCCCTCTCTATTCTTAAATCTCACCTTTTCTAAACCCATCAGATGCCTCCGAGACGTGACAATGGATTTCCTTTCCCACCGGAGCTCACTCAGTTGATCCAGCAGCAGAATACGTTGATGCAGTTGCTAGTCCAGAATCAGAATCAGGGGAACAACAACAACCCGCTACCACCACCACCACCTGTTGATCACTTAACCCGTTTTCTTAGGCTGAATCCGCCGTTGTTCTCTAGTAGCACCGAGCCTATAGTAGCAGGCGATTGGCTCCGCAAGATGGGAAGGGAGTTAACCACCATAGGATGTACTGATGCTGAGAAGGTGCCCTTTGCCGCACATCAGTTGGATGGACTAGTAGCATCATGGTGGGAGAATTACACTGTCACCTACCCTATAGCCACGGTGACATGGGATCATTTTCAGCATGCTTTCCGTACTGCCCATGTTTCAGCAGGAGCTATGGCCATGAAGAAGCGTGAGTTTCGCAACTTACGCCAAGGAGGACGGATAGTTGGCCAGTATGTGGATGACTTTAGTAAGCTAGCACGTTATGCCCTAGATGACGTTGCTACGGATGCAGCTAAGCAGGAGAAGTTTCTGGAAGGACTGAATGATGAGTTGAGCATTCAGTTGATGGTAGCAAGCTTCAACAACTACCAGGAGTTGGTAGATCGTGCTCTTATAATTGACGGGAAGCAGCGGCAAATTGAGAACCGCAAGAGGAAGTATGGACAAGGGAAGTACAATTCTGGAGCTCAGCAGAAGCCGCGTTTTACCCCTAAACCGGGAGGACCTTTTCAGCATACCCATGGAGGAGGTAGCTCGCACAATCATAATGGCCCCAAGAATGGTAATGGGAATGGAGGAAGCAATGGCCAGAACCGTACCAACCCGTCAACCCCAGCTAAGAGAGACCTGAGCCAAGTCACTTGCTTTAAGTGTCAGAAGACCGAACATTATGCCAATGAATGTCCTGAAGCCCAGAATGGAAGTGGAAATGGAAGCTCTGGGAAGAAGCCGAACCCTTTCAACAGGGGACAGGTGAACCACGTTAACGTGGAGGAGGTTGGAGCTCAGCCAGATGCAGTAATAGGTAAGTTTTTGGTTAAGTCATTTACTGCACTCATTCTTTTTTATACTGGTGCATCGCATTCATACATCTCAAGGGGATTTGTGGATAAGTATAAACTGCCAACCCAAGCCCTTAGGTCACCCATGTTAGTAACCTCGCCTGGAGCAGAGTATATGGCTAGTCTATGGTGTGATCGGTTACCATTAAGGATTGGTAACTATGTATTTCCCTCGGACCTAATAGTATTGGAATCTCAAGGATTGGATGTGATATTAGGCATGGATTGGTTATCAAAGTATGAAGGGAACATTGAATGCGCCAGTAAGTCAATTTTGCCTACAATGCCAGAAGGAAGAAGGATCAAGTATGTATCCCGGCATGTGCCGAAGAGGACTCAAGTAAATTCCCTAACAGGAGTTGTGCAGGAGGAAGTACCAGTGGTGAAGGATTTCCCTGACGTGTTTCCAGAGGAGTTGCCAGGCATGCCACTGGATAGAGATATTGAGTTTTTGATTGAGCTTTTGCCAGGCACAAGGCCAATATCTAAGAGACCATACAGGATGCCCGAAAAAGATTTGGAGGAGATTAAGAAGCAGATTAAGGAGTTACTGGATAAAGGTTATATTCGCCCAAGTTCTTCACCTTGGGGATCGCTAGTACTTCTAGTGGAAAAGAAGGATGGATCGTTAAGGATGGTTGTTGATTATCGGGATTGAATGAAGTAACAATCAAGAACAAGTACCCACTACCGATGATCAATGATCTGTTTGATCGATTGCAAGGAGCTAAGGTATTTTCCAAGATCGATTTGCAATCAGGATACCATCAGTTGAAGATTCGAGAATAGGATATACCTAAGACGGCTTTTACCACTAGGTATGGGCTGTACGAGTACACCGTTATGTCATTTGGTCTGACTAACGCACCTGCATATTTTATGAACATGATGAACAAAGTATTTATGGAGTTTTTTTGGATAAGTTCGTCGTAGTGTTCATTGATGATATTCTGGTTTACTCGAAGAATGAAGAGGAGCATAAGGAGCATTTGCGTTTGGTACTTGAGAAGCTCAGAGAACATCAGTTATATGCCAAGTTTAGCAAATGTGAGTTTTGGTTGAAGGAAGTTGGATTCCTCGGACATGTTATATCCGGAGAAGGTATAGTAGTAGATCCCACCAAGGTTGACACTGTGACAAATTGGGAAGCCCCAACAACAGTTGGAGAGATCCGGAGTTTTCTTGGACTCGCAGGATACTACCGGAGATTCATTGAAAATTTCTCGAAGATTTCAAAACTTATGACGGAGTTGTTGAAGAAGGATACCAAATTCAAATTGACTGAGGAATGTGAGGCCAGTTTCCAGGAGTTGAAGAAACATTTGGTTACATCACCAGTGTTGATTTTGCCGAATCAGAACAAGGATTATGAGGTGTACTGTGACGCTTCATGTCGAGGACTTGGAGCAGTGCTTATGCAGGAGGGAAGAGTTGTTTCATATGCCTCACGACAGCTTAAGCCGCATGAGTTGAATTATGCCACACATGATTTGGAGTTAGCAGCCGTAGTGCATGCATTGAAGACTTGGAGACATTTTCTCATTGGAAACCATTGTGAGGTGTACACAGATCACAAGAGTTTGAAGTATATTTTCACATAGAAGGAGCTAAATCTCAGGCAAAGGAGATGGTTGGAGCTCATCAAGGATTATGATATGAGATTGCATTATCATCCCGGAAAGGCTAACGTAGTAGCCGATGCGCTGAGCCATAAAAGCCATGTCAACACCCTAATGACGGGAGATTTACCGAAGGAGTTAGCTGAGGACCTTCGTGAGCTATGTTTGGAGATAGTTCTGAGAGGCTATGTAGCAGCATTGGAGATTCAGTCTACTTTGATGGATAAGATTAGAGAAGCTCAGAAGACTGACAAGGAGATTGCTTCTATTAAAGAGAAAATGAGCAAAGGAAAAGCTAAATGATTTCGTGAGGATGAGCATGATACCTTATGGTTTGAAGACCGTGTTTATGTGCCTAATGACCCGGAGATCAGGAAGTTGATTCTGCAAGAGGCCCATGATTCACCATATTCGATTCACCCAGGAAATACCAAGATGTATTTGGATTTGAAGGATACTTTCTGGTGGACCGGAATGAAGAAGGATCTTGCGGAGTATGTGGCAGTTTGTGATGTATGTCAGAGAGTAAAAGCAGAGTATTAGAAGCCAGCATGATTGTTACAGCCATTGCCAATACCCAAATGGAAGTGGGATAAGCTAGGCATGGATTTTATCACAGGTTTGCCCAGAACGCATTCAGGCTATGACTCGATTTGGGTTGTAGTCGATCGTTTGACAAAGTTAGCTCATTTCATCCTAGTGAAGACTACTTACACCAGTGCTAAGTTGGCAAAGATATACATGACCAGGATCGTATGTATGCATGGAGTTCCAAGGAACATTTGTATCAGATAGAGGAACCGAGTTTACCTCAAAGTTCTGGAATCAGTTGCACGAAACCTTGGGTACCAGGCTAGAGTTCAGCACAGCTTTTCATCCACAGACAGATGGATAGACCGAGAGAGTCAATCAGATTTTGGAGGATATGCTGAGAGCTTGCGTGCTAGATTACAGATCTAGTTGGGACGAGAATTTGCCATATGCAGAGTTCTCTTACAACAACAATTATCAATCCAGTTTGAAGATGGCCCCTTTCGAAGCCTTGTACGGAAGGAGGTGCAAGACCCCATTGTCGTGGGATGAAGTTGGAGACCGCCAGTTGTTTGGACCGGATTTGATTAAGGAGTCTGAACAGAAAGTGAAATTGATTCGCCATAGGCTCAAGGTAGCCCAGTCCAGGCAGAAGAGTTACGCAGATTCTAAACGCAAGGAGATAGTTTACGAAGTCGGAGACCGAGTCTATCTCCGAGTATCTCCACTTCAAGGAGTTAAGCGTTTTGGAGTTAAGGGAAAGTTAGCGCCACGTTTTGTAGGACCATACAAGGTTTTGGAGCGTATGGGAGAAGTAGCCTACAAGTTGGAATTGCCCGAAGGATTGTCAGGAGTTCACGATGTATTCCACGTTTCCCAGTTGAAGAAGTGCCACGCAGAGATGGCTGATATACCACCGAGAGATACAGTGCCGCTGGAAGTGATTCAGTTGGACAGTGATTTGACCTATGAGGAGAAACCCATCAAGATTCTTGAGTATGCCAGCCGAGTCACCCGCAGCAAGGTTATCAAGTTTTGCAAAGTTCAGTGGAGCCACCACACCGAGGATGAAGCCACCTGGGAGCGAGAGGAAGATCTGCTGGAGGACCACCCTCACCTATTTTCTAGCCAACCCGAATCTCGAGGGCGAGATTCACCTTAAGGGGGGTAGGTTTGTAACATCCCAAATTTTCAATTTCGAATGTTATACATTAGATCATCACTACATGTCATATTTTTAATTGCTTTTGGTTTGATCCTAGAAATTCTACGCAACTCAAGGACCCTCAAGAGAGTTGGGGATTTCGTTATTTTCATATTTGAGTTTTCTCGAATTTTGAAAATAGGATCATTTGATTTTATTTATTTTATCTTCAATTATTTCTATTATAAAAATATGAGAGAGGGAATAAAACGACTTTCCCAAAATAAAGAAATATTGAGGATTTAATAAAAAAATCAAATAAGATTTTATTTTGGATTTATTGCTATTTTATTTGAATTTAGGAAAAATGCGCGTTTTTAAAAATTGCATTTAGGCCCCAAATAAATGTTCATCCTGTTCGGCTTGATTTTAGAAGTCGGGGAAAAATTTATTTCGGGATATTTGGAGTCAGTTTAGTATTTCTCTTATTTGTTTTTCTGCGCGTAATTATTAAAAAAACGCGCAACCGACTTAGGGCCGGTTTCGGCCAGGACTCTTCCGGCCGGGCCTTTATATAGCGTCGCCTCGAGCCCGTTAAGCCCAAGCCGCCATGCCGCCTAACCCTAACCCTAGTCCACGGCTGCCGCCGCCGCGTGCCGCCGCCGCCGCCGGACCCCGCCGCCGCACACCGCCGCATCGCCGCGCCGCCCCACGCCGCCCTGCCGCCACGCCCCATGCCGCCCGCCGCCGTTGCCCCGCGCCGCCGCACGCCGGAGCCGCCGCCGCAGCAGCCGGACCCCGCCGCCCGCCGAGGTTGACCCCGCCGCCGCCACCGGTTTTTCCTAGAAAACCGTTCGGTTTTTCGCCGGTTTTCATTCGTTTTTTTAGATCTTTTTTTGCTAGATCGTTTTTTTCCGGTTTAGTTTATTTAGCGAGCATTCGCTCGTTCGTTCATTTTAACGGACGCGTTCATCGTTTAGTTCCAGAAAACGAACGTTCGTTCGTTAATCTGTTCGTCATTTTTCTTTTTCTTGGATTTTCCGCAATTATCTCTGATCGCGATTTCTGATCCGATTTTCGTTCTAGTATAACTTTTCGCTCGTTTATCGGAATCCGGCGATTCAAGCGCCTGGAGTTTCGTCTCGAAACCCTCTTTCCGTTTAACCAACTCAAACAAGTTTTTGCTTCTGTAAAATTTGACCTAGATCCAGAATAGTAAATGAAGTTTCTTTCTTTCGCCGTTTGACTTTCATTGCTTCGTTCGATTTGATTCTTTTTGCAAACCCGAGTTCTTAAGTTGAACTTTCTGGTTAGTTCTCTTATTTGAGTTTTACCTATGCATTAGATGAGTACTTATTGTATGCTTGTTTGTTTGCGATAGAGTACCTGGAGTGCGCCGCTTGCTACTTTGAATCGCTAGGTTTCGCGGATCATCAGCAAGGGAAGTAACACTTTGATCATACCTCCTACTACCTAGTTTTTATTGCATTAGATCAACCCTCAAACATTGCATGATTAGGATCAATTTAAATTGTGGGTTTTGGGAAGTAGATGAGGTAGTACCTATTACCTGTTTTATTATCAAACCTTTGGGAGTTACTTCTACGTTTGCTTATATTGCCATGCTATGCTAGTAGACGTGGATTGGGTGAGTGTATCCATGACAGATGTGAGATTGATAATTTAATGTTTATTTAAGGTGGCAACTTAAACACATATCTGGGTGGATTGAGGCACCTGGGTATTCCAGCGATTGCCTGTTTTTCTTTTGGACCGCCACCCAGGCTCAAAGGGATCATGAGATTATTCATACTAGAAACTTTCGTGTGCAGCCACAAGCTACTATGGGCTCTAGCATAGTTGACTAAATCATGCGAACTCTTACTGTGGAAGACTAGCAGATGTAGGGGATGTAGGTTGGTATGGTCTACCCGTTCGTAAGGTGCTAGCGCTTCTGAAAGACTATGACCCGGTCATCCGTTTATGAAACATCATGTAGTGCGAGAATCCCAACGGAGGAGATCAAGTCTTGTGGGGAAAAGTGCGCATACCTCTGCAGAGTGTATAAAGTAATCATGGTTAGCCGTGTCCCCGGTTATGGACAACTTGAGTATCTAGTACCTGGATTATCATGTGAATCTCATCATGTTACTCTAATTAATTTTGTTGGGTTTTAATGATGATGCTTAATTGGGATTGATAGGTTGTCTACACTCTCAATGTTTAACAACTACCATAATAGTTAAATAAAATTTATTCCTTTGCAGTAGGGAAAAATTGGCTTTACGCAAAACTGTAACCATAGAGCTTTCCACCAGCCAAATATGCATGTAGTATAGCTTTATTCTTCCATTACTCTCTATGTGTTACATTGCCAGCATATTCCATGTGCTGACCCGTTTTCGGGCTGCAACGTTCATGTTGCAGAATTTTCAGACGATGAGTAAGGTGCCTTTAGGTCGTGGTTCTATACTCAGTGATGCTGTTGGAGTTGATGGACTCACTTATCTTCCAAGCCTTGCGCTGTTATCGTTGTTAGATGGCCTTAAGCCATATTTATTGTAATAAGTTCTCTTTTGAGACATTCGATGTAATAAGTGTGTGATTGCTACTCTGTTATAAATCCTTCAAGTACTGTGCGTGTCAGGATTACTGATCCAGGGATGACAATGAAGCACAGAGATCAAACCGTTTGAGGTCTGGTCGCTACAAAAGGTTCTTCCTGGAAGCCCGTAGAAGCCACGTAAAACTTGCAACAACAAAGTAGATGACGTCTAACTTGCTTTCAGGGCATGTTGTGATGTGATATGGTCAAGACATGATGTGATATATGTTCTTGTATGAGATGATCATTTTTGTAAAAGTTATCGGCAACTGGCAGGAGCCTTATGGTTGTCGCTTTATTATATGAAATGCAATCGCCATGTAATTGCTTTACTTTATCAGTAAGCGGTAGCGATAGTCATAGAAGCAATAGTTGGTGAGACGACAACGACGCTACGATGGTGATCAAGGTGTCAAGCCGGTGACGATGGAGATCATGACGGTGCTTTGGAGATGGAGATCAAAGGCACAAGATGATGATGGCCATATGATGTCACATATTTTGATTGCATGTGATGTTTATCCTTTTATGCATCTTATTTTGCTTAGTACAACGATAGCATTATAAGATGATCCCTCACTAAATTTCAAGGTATAAGTGTTCTCCCTGAGTATGCACCGTAGCTACAGTGTGTCGTGCCGAGACACCACGTGATGATCAGGTGTGATAAGATCTACGTTCACATACAACGGGTGCAAGCCAGTTTTGCACGTGCAGAATACTCGGGTTAAACTTGACGAGCCTAGCATATGTAGATATGGCCTCGGAACACTGAGACCGAAAGGTCAAACGTGAATCATATAGTAGATATGATCAACATAGAGATGTTCACCATTGAAAACTACTGCATCTCACGTGATGATCGGACATGGTTTAGTTGATATGGATCACGCAATCATTTAGATGACTAGAGGGATGTCTATCTAAGTGGGAGTTCTTAAGTAATATGATTAATTGAACTTGAATTTATCATGAACTTAGTCCTGAGAGTTTTTTTGCATATCTATGTTGTTGTAGATCAATGGCCCGTGCTACCGTTCCCTTGAATTTCAATGCGTTCCTAGAGAAAGCTAAGTTGAAAGATGATGGTAGAAACTACACGGACAGGGTCCGTAACTTGAGGATTATCCTCATTGCTGCACAGAAGAATTACGTCCTAGAAGCATGCTAGGTGCAAGACCCGCTGCAGGAGAAATTCTGGGCGTTATGAACGTCTGGCAGACTAAAGCTGATGACTAGTCAATAGTTCCGTGTGCCATGCTTTACGGCTTAGAATTAGGACTTCAAAGATGTTTTGAACATCATGGAGCATATGAGATGTTCCAGGAGTTGAAGTTAATATTTCAAGCAAATGCCCAAGTTGAGAGATATGAAGTCTCCAACAAGTTCTATAGCTGCAAGATGGAGGAGAATAGTTCTGTCAGTGAACACATACTCAGAATGTCTGGGTACCATAACCACTTGACTCAGCTGGGAGTTAATCTTCCTGATGATAGTTTCATTGACATAGTTCTTCAATCACTGCCACCAAGCTATAAAGGCTTCATGATGAACTATAATGTGCAAGGGTTGGAAAAAACAATTCCCAAGCTCTTTGCAATGCTAAAGGCTGCGGATGTAGAAATCAAGAAGGAGCATCAAGTGTTGATGGTTAACAATACCACTAGTTTCAAGAAAAAGGGCAAAGGGAAGAAGGGGAACTTCAAGAAAAATAGCAAGCAAATTGCTGCTAAAGGGAAGAAACCCAAGTCTGGACCAAAGCCTGAAACTGAGTGCTTCTACTACAAAGGGACTAGTCACTGGAAGCGGAACTGCCCCAAGTATTTGGCGGATAAGAAGGATGGCAAAGTGAAAGGTATATTTGATATACATGTTATTGATGTGTATGATACGTCTCCAACGTATCTATGATTCATGAAGTATTCATGCCATGTTTACAAAATTTTATATGGTTTTGGTATGATTTGCATGGAACTATCCCAGACTGACGCTATTTTCAGCAGAACTACCGTGGCGTTGTTTTTTTTATCCAGAAATGAAAGTTCTCCAAATGAGCTGAAACTTTTTGATGATTTTTTGGAACAAAAGAGACCCTCGAAGCTTCTGGGAGGGCCAGAAGAGCCACGAGGAGGGCACAACCCACTAGGGCGCGCCTGGTGGGTCTGGCTTGCCCCGGTGGGTTGTGTTCACCTCGAGGCCCATCTTAGCGTGAAACCAACGCCAAAAAATCCTATAAATAGAGAAACCATTGGGGGTTAACCTAGATCAGAAGTTCCGCCGCCGCAGGCCTCTATAGCCACCGAAAAACCAATCTAGACCACGTTCCAGCACTCTACCGGAGGGGGGAATCATCACCGGTGGCCATCTTCATCATCCCGGCGGCCACCACGATGAGGAGGGAGTAGTCCACCCTTGGGGCTGAGGGTTTGTACCAATAGCCATGTGTTTAATCTCTCTCTCTCTCTCTCTCGTGTTCTTGAGATGTCATGATCTTGATGTATCGCGGGCTTTGTTAATATACTCAGATCATATGGTGTTTCCCCCTCTCTATCTTGTTGTGATGAATTGAGTTTTCCCTTTGAGATTTCGTTGTTATCGGATTGAATACTTTTATGGATTTGAGAACACTTGATAAATGTCTTGCAATTGAATACTCGTGGTGACAATTGGGTATCGTATTGATTCACTTGATATATGTTTTTGCACTCAACTCGCGGATTCCCGAGGTGACATTGGGGTAATCTATGCATAGGGGTTGATGCACGTTCTTGTCTTTTTTTCTCCGGTAGAAATCTTGGGGCACTCTTTGAAGTTCTTTGTGTTGGATTGAATATTATGAATCTGAATTTTCTTTGGTGTTATTTTAGTACAGACTCTTGGTTAGATCGGAAAGAATAACTTTGTGTTATTTTAGTACAAACTCTAGGATAGATTGATCGGAAAGAATAACGTTGAGGTGGTTTCGTACCCTAAAACAATTCCATCTTATGTTCTCCGCTAGATAGGAACTTTGGAGTGATTCTTCATCGCACTTTGAGGGGTGGTTATATGATCCAATTATATTAGCACTGTTGAGAGATTGCACTAGTCAAAGTACGAACCCTAGGCCTTGTTTTCAAGCATTGCAATACCGTTTTTGTGCCCATTTACTATTTTCTACCTGACTGTTTTTATTTATTTAGATTATAAAAATATATTTCCACCATCCGTATTACACTTTTATCACCATATCTTCGCTGAATTAGTGCAACTATACAATTTACCATTGTATTTGGTGTGTTGGGGACACAAGATACTTTTTATTATTTGGTTGCGGGTTTGTTTGAGAGAGACCATCTTCATCCTACACCTCCCACAGATTGATAAACCTTAGGTCATCCACTTGAGGGAAAATTGCTACTGTCCTACAAAACTCCGTGCTTGGAGGCCCAACACGTGTCTACAAGAATAAAGTTGCATAGTAGACATCAAGCTCTTTTCTGGTGCCGTTGCCAGGGAGGCTAGGTAAGCGGCACTCACATCCCATCAACGAAGCTCTTTTCTAGCACCGTTGCCGAGGAGGTGAGTGCTTGAAGGTATATCTTTAGATCTTGCAATTGAATCTTTTAGTTTCTTGTTTTATCACTAGTTTGGTTTATAAAAGAAAACCATAAAAAATGGAATTGAGGTTGCATCATATTATTGATCATCTTTATAATATGTTTCTTGAAAATGATTGATCAGAAAATTGTTCTCAATTGTTAGAAGAAGAAGTCAATAAAATGTTTGGCACAAAATATTTGAATGATGCGCATGATTGCAATGTTGTTAGTATGAATTCTTTGAATATCCATGATGCTAATGATATGCAAAGCTACAAGCTTGGGGATGCTATCTTTGATGAAGATGATATTTTTACTCCCCCAAGTTTTGATGATAAAACTTATTATGATGAAAGCATGCCTCCTATTTATGATTATTATATTGATGAAAGTGGATTTGGAGAGGTCATGACTTTATTTAGTGATGAATCCACTATTTTGGAAGAGGTTTCAATTGATTATTATGAGAACAAAGTTGCTATCTATGATGATTATGGTGATGACATGTATGCTATAAAGAATAATGATAACCATGAAACTTTTCGTCATGATTTTAATTTTCAATCCCATGATAGTTACTTTGTTGAGTTTGCTCCCACTACTATTCACGAGAATAAATTTTCTTATGTGGAGAGTAGTAAAATTTCTATGCTTGTGGGTCATGAAAATAATGCTTTAAGTGATAGTTATATTATTGAATTCATTCATGATGCTACTGAAAATTATTATGAGGGAGGAACATATGCTTGTAGGAAATGCAATAATATCAAGTTTCCTCTCGATGCGTTGAAAGTTTTGAAGTTATGCTTGTTTACCTTCCTATGCTAGTTGATTCTTGTTCCCATAAGTTGTTTGCTCACAAAATACCTATGCATAGGAAGTGGGTTAGACTTAAATGTGCTAGTCATATGCTCCATGATGCTCTCTTTGTGTTTCAATTCTTATCTTTTATGCAAGCATCATTGAAATCATCATGCCTAGCTAAAAGGCATTATAGAAAAGCGCTTGTTGGGAGACAACCCAACACTTTTACCTACTATTTTTGTGTGTTCACATGATTAGGCTACTATAGTAAACATGTTTTATTGCTTTCATTTCAATAAAGTGCCAAGTAAGACCTTTGGGATGGCTTACGGTGATAGTTGATTTGATCTTGCTGAAAAACAGAAACGTTTGCACTCAGGAAAACAATTCTTATTTTTAACAAAAGCATGAAAAAATTCTGATTCTTTTTGCAGAAGACTAATAGATAAATTACCCGGGTTTTCCTATTTTTTCAGTATTTTTGGAGTAGCACAAGTACAGTTGGAGTACAGATTACTACAGACTGTTCTGTTTTTGACAGATTTTGTTTTCAATGCATAGTTTGCTTGTTTTCTAGTTTGTATGGCTTAATATAAATTGTAAAAATGATATGATATAGTAGGAATTGTGTGGAAACAATTATGAATCTTTTCTTTGACAGTACCAAAGTGAAATGGTTTGCTCTTTATCATACTAACCTATCTCACAAAGTTCCGCTAAGTTTTGTGTGATTGAAGTTTTCAAGTTTTGGGTGAGATATCGATATGAGGAGAATAAGGAGTGACAAGACACTAAGCTTGGGGATGCACAAGGCACCCCAAGGTAATATTCAAGGAATATCCAAGCAACTAAGCTTGGGGATGCCCCGGAAGGCATCCCCTCTTTCGTCTCCAACATTATCGGTAACCTCACTTGGAGCTATGTTTTCATTTGTCACATGATATGTGTTTTGCTTGGAGCATAATTTTATTTTGTTAGGATTTGCTTGATGTTATTTATAATAATGTTTTTCATCTTTTATTTCAATAAAAGTGGCAATGGTAGCCTTTGCCATGCTTATTTTGCAAGTATACATGTTGCTGTTTGAAAACAGAAAGTTTACCACTGTTGCAAAAATTCCCTAGAAAAGTCAGAATGTGATAAACTGTTGAAACTTTTTGCAAAATGAGCTCTGGTAAATTTTCTAAAGTTTGGAAAATTTCCATAACTTTTGGTGTTAGGGAAGTATTGATACTCTTGCATTCTTTACAGACTATACTGTTTTGGCAGATTGCTGTTATGTTTGCATTGTTTGCATATGTTTGCTTGTTTAATGATTCTATTTGAGGATAGGAGTATTAAATATGCAGAGGAATTTAGTATTCCATGTTAAATAATAATTTTTAGTGATTTTCTACAATAGAGAATGATAAGGTTTTTGCATTGGTTTATACTAACTTATCTCACGAGTTCTTGTTGAGTTTTGTGTGGATGAAGTTTTTAAGATTTAGGGAAACCGTGATATAAAAGGAATTAAGGAGACAAAAGCTCAAGCTTTGGGATGCTCAAGGCATCCCAAGATAATATTTCAAGAGGTATCAAGCATCTAAGCTTGGGGATGCCCCAGTAGGCATCCCACCTTTCTTCTTCAACAATTACCAGTTAGTATGGGTTGAGCCCAAATTTTTTCTTCTTCACATGATGTGTGCTATTCTTGGAATGTAATTTTATTTTGTTTTGCTTGCTGTTTTAATAAAGTGCTTAGATCTGAAAGTTTTTGAATAAGAGAGAGTCCTCAAATAGCTACCTATTTACTTAACTACTCGCTTGATCTTCACTTATATATTTTTTGGAGTAGCTCATCATTTACTCTTGTGCTTCACTTATATACTATGAGTAAATCGTTGAATGAATTGAATATCATGAAGTTGAAATTATATCATGCCTAGTGGTAGATTCACATTGGGTTTAGAAAGTGAATCTTTTGAGGCTTGACAATCACAATATTGGTCATACAAGCAATTCACAAATAGTTAGTATAAGGGAGAGAACTTTCACATGCAAATACACTATCTTGGAAAACTTTTGTGATTGTGAGCCCCCATCAAAATATTATATGCCAAAATTGTTGACGTTGGACAAGGAAGACAACATAATGGTTTATGTTTGTTCATATTCACATAGGAGTTATATTGTCATAGATCCTTCAACATGTGGTGCTTGTCCCCCATCTTTGCTAGCCAAAAAGTCTGCACTAAGTAGAGATACTACTTGTGCATCCAAAAAGAACTTAAACCCAAATCTTATCTTCAAGAGTCCACCATACCTACCTAAGGATTGAGCAAGATTCTTCAAGTAAGTTTTCATCGGTGCAATAAGGCAATAAAAATTGCTTCTAAAAGTGTTAGATCATTTAGTGTAAGAGAAAATTGAGCATTGTACGAACTTGTGATGGCAAAGAATAAAAGCAATAAACTACATAATAAAGGTTGCTATCATAAGGGGCAATATAACATGACATTATTTTGCACTAAGGGGTTGAGCATACAAACAAATAAGCGCATGGCAACCTCTGCTTCCCTCTATGAAGGGCCTATCTTTTACTTTTATGTATTTACTTTTATGCAAAGAGTCGAAGTATTTCTCTCTATTCCTTTTTATTTTTCTCTTTTGGCAAGCATGATGTGGTGAGGAAAGATCTAGGCACATATATCCAGTTGGATATGGGTAGCATGAGTTATTATTGTTGACATCACCCTTGAGGTGAATATGTTGGGAGGCGAAATTATAAGCCCCTATCTTTCTACGTGTCCCGTTGAAATGTTTTGCTCATGTGTATGCGTTGAGTGTTAGCAATCATAGAAGACTATATGATGGTTGAATATGTGGAGCTCGTACTTAAACTCTATTGAATAAGTTGAATTACAATTGCTTGGTGACTGAGAACATAGGTTGTTGAGTTTCAAGAGAATTCATTGTTTTAACCTTAGCATGTGAATTGGTTGCTACTTTAACATGATAAGTTTTATAAGAAAGAGTTGCTGTTATGATGCTAGGAAAAGTGATTGAAATTATCATTGATCAAACTTATGCACTTTGCTAGCATTCACACTTCATAAATTATTTCTTTTATCATTTACCTACTCGAGGACGAGTAGGAATTAAGCTTGGGGATGCTGATACGTCTCCAACGTACCTATAATTTATGAAGTATTCATGCAATGTTTACAACAATTTTATATGGTTTTGGTATGATTTGCATGGAACTAACCTGGACTGACGCTATTTTCAGCAGAACTACCGTGGTGTTGTTTTTTGTGCAGAAATGAAAATTCTCCAAATGACCTGAAACTTTTTGACGATTTTTTTTGGAACAAAAGAGACCCCTGAAGCTTCGTGGGAGGGCCAGAAGAGCCACGAGGAGGGCACAACCCACCAGGGCGCGCCTGGTGGGTCTGGCTTTCCGCGGTGGGTTGTGCTCACCTCGAGGCCCATCTTAGCGTGAAACCAACGCAAAAAATCCTATAAATAGAGAAACCATCCGGGGTTAACCTAGATCAGAAGTTCTGCCGCTGCAGGCCTCTGTAGCCACCGAAAACCAATCTAGACCCTGTTCCGGCACTCTGCCGTAGGGGGGAATCATCACCGGTGGCCATCTTCATTATCCCGGCAGCCACCACGATGAGGAGGGAGTAGTCCACCCTCGGGGCTGAGGGTTTGTACCAATAGCTATGTGTTTAATCTCTATCTCCCTCTCTCTATCATGTTCTTGAGATGTCACGATCTTGATGTATCGTGGGCTTTGTTAATATAGTCAGATCATATGGTGTTTTCCCCTCTCTATCTTGTTGTGATGAATTGAGTTTTTCCCTTTGAGATTTCGTTGTTATCAGATTGAATACTTTTATGGATTTGAGAACACTTGATATATGTCTTGCAATTGAATACTCGTGGCGACAATGGGGTATCGTATTGATTCACTTGATATATGTTTTGGCACTCAACTAGCGGATTCCCAAGGTGGCATTGGGGTAATCTATGCATAGGGGTTGATGCACGTTCTTGTCTTTTTTCTATGGTAGAAATCTTGGGGCACTCTTTGAAGTTCTTTGTGTTGGATTGAATATTATGAATCCGAATTTGCTTTGGTGTTATTTTAGTACGAACTCTTGGTTAGATCGATCGGAAAGAATAGCTTTGTGTTAGTTTAGTACAAACTCTAGGATAGATTGATCGGAAAGAATAGCTTTGAGGTAGTTTCGTACCCTACAAACAATTTCGTCTTATGTTCTCCGCTAGGTAGGAACTTTGGAGTGATTCTTCATCGCACTTTGAGGGGTGGTTATATGATCCAATTATATTAGCATTATTGAGAGATTGCACTAGTGAAAGTATGGACCCTAGGCCTTGTTTTCAAGCATTGCAATATGTTTTTGTGCCCGTTTACTATTTTCTACCTTGTTGTTCTTATTTATTCAGGTTATAAAAATATATTTCTACCATCCTTATTACACTTTTATCGCCATCTCTTCACTCAATTAGTGGACCTATACAATTTACCATTGTATTTGGTGTGTTGGGGACACAAGAGACTTTTTATTATTTGGTTGCAGGGTTGTTTTAGAGCGACCATATTCATCCTACACCTCCCACGGATTGATAAACCTTATGATGTAGGGTGGAACCCTATACGACCGATCTTTCACGAAAGGAGCGGATCCCGTGAAGAACACGAAGAACACGGGGAAGAACGGAGAGAAAACACAAGGGGAAACACTCAAGAACAAGTCCAATCACACATCCACTAGACAATCAAACACACAAGATCCACAAGGTACATGAACAACAAAGGGAAAGATACAAGGTAAGGTTCATCTCCATGAGGAGGTCTTGATGGTAGAGTTCATCCCAAATCCAAAGGAGATGGGGGCTTGAATCCTAGAAGGATCTTCCCACACGAGGGTCTTGAATCCAAGGTGGATCTTCTCTGAAGAGGGGCCGCGGTCTCTGTCGTGGAGTAGATCCATAATGGATGAGAAAAGCTTTATCTCTAATGAGCTACTACTTTGCTAACCCTAGAAAGGAGGAGGGAGAGGTCTATTTATAGTCTTAGTGCAAATGGGGGGTGAAGTGAAGGGATACATGGGCCTCAGCCCGCAACAGGACACAGCCAGGGGTCGAACGTCTGGTGGGCGTCGGACGTCCGAAGACCTACGGGTGGCCGGACATCCGGTAGACGTCGGACGTCCGCTCGATCTAGCTCGGACGCTGGAGTGCCGGATTTCCGGAGGTGACCGGTCGTCCAGTGTCGGTCATCCGCAGGCGTCGGACGTCCGCTCATTTGGCTCGGGTGCGGGATAGCGGGTCGTCCGGTCCAAGCTGGTCGTCCGGTGGATCTTCAGGCGCCGGACGTCCGGACCCGACCGGTCGTCCGGTGGCTGGAGCTTCTTCGACAACTCTTCTTCTTGCGTCTTCGTTTCCAGGCTTCCCTCACGGATGGTGTAGTTGTTCCTTGGCGCTTGCACTCCTCCTCCTCGTCCTTAGTGTTCCGACAATACCTATGCATGCACACGAGTGGAGTGTCAAGTAGTATACCATCCTCGAAGGGGTCAAGTGAGCACGTGTAAAGGAGATGATTCACCTTTATGTATGTGAAGTAGATGTCGCACGTGTCACTTGCCAAACAGACTCTTGACATGGTGATGTCCATAGGATGCTCCGCATCATCTCCCCTCCCTTGGGAAAGATCCGACCTCGGATTGAAATCCAAATCACCATGGGAAAGAGATGGCGTCACCGTGTAGGAGTGGTCGATCACCAAGTTCTCCTCATCTTGAAGCTTGAAATGGGCACTCTCCAATGTCGCACCATCTTGGGATCCTTCAAAAGGAGCAAAGACAACAAACAATTGGAAAAACAAATGTGGTTAGCGTTAGTGTAAAACCAAGCATTCAAGAGGTGATTCACCAAACAAGTGTCATCAATATGGAAAGCATATGGTTTGACAAAGGATTGTGACATGGCATATAAGCACATAAATTGAGCACAAGCAAGGATATCATGGGGACAAGCATGTAAATGTGAGGTAGTGATGCAAATATGTTGGACAAGTGAATAAGCATCTACCTTAAGATCATAGCAAACATGGGCAAAGCGCTCAATGAAAGGTCTATGGTAGGCATAGGAATCATTCACAACACCAAAAGAAATGAAGTGTCTAAACACATGGGTCAAGTGCAAGACAATCCAAGCATAATGTGCATTGGGTGCAGTGAATATTGTGTGGCACTCAACACAATAGAAAGAGCAATTGTTCATCATGTGTGAGGTAATCAAGGCAAGCATGGAGCAATCAATGGGACATGGCATATGTGAAGTGATGACATTGGTGCAACCAAACATGTGATAGGAGCAAGTAATCCAAGAATTGGATGCAACACACAAGGCATATATATCATGATGCATGAAATTGTGAAAATGACAAGTTGAAGCAATATCTCTAACATGTGCGCAAGCAAGGGGTCCAAGATGACAAATAAGTCTCATGGTGCAAGAAACACAAGTAGTATGATCCACAATATGCATGCTCATGGTTTGGGGGTTCTCAAAAGATAAGGATATCACCTTGAAAGCATGTTCTTGTGCGTCCTTCACAATGCCAAAGTACAAGAAAGTGCGATGTAGAATCGTCGTGGTAGAAGGTGGTTCACTTTCAAGAGCTCGGATTGTCAACTCACGTGACATGGAAGTTGACACAAGGTCCAAGTATCCTACATATGCACACAACAAAACAAAGAACGTATGCGCATGGTAGATAAACACATAATCCATCATGATGGTTCTCTTCTCTTGCACATAACCATTAGAAGCACAAGTGTGTGAATAATATGATGCAACAATGGCAATATTCATGGCACTAGGTATATGGTGCAAAGAGGTAAGACAAGCATGCTTCACAAAAAATATGTCCAAATCTCCAAATATATGCGAGAATGCTATGGGGGCAATCTCATTAGCAAGACTAAAGGCATAGTTGCACTCAATACATGGCAAATCATCTAGTATGAGAGAGGCAACATATGGAGATATATGACAAGAAGCAATTATAATCATGTGATAAGCATGTAGATGGTTGTCATCAACCGCATGAAGTGAGCAAGTATGAATCATCAGTGATGCAACAAGGCAAGCAATCATAGGAATCAAGTCGTGCAAGATAGTAGTGCGAAGATGCAACATACTAGAGGAAAGCATGGCAATCATGTCATGTGAGAAAATAATAGTCATAGGCAATGTACATGACATATCACAAGCACGAACACAAAGCAAGATGAAAGTATCATCATAGGCATGGGGTACAAAGCAAACATGGCAATAACAAGCAATATCTCCACCAAGCTTGCAAATACACATACAAGTAGTAGAATCAATCATCATGTGTAATGCAAAGCATGGGTCACAAATGCATCACAAAGGCATAGGAATAACCATATCATGCAAAGTGAACATGGCAATGTAGCGACCAGACCTCAAACGGTCCAATCTCTGTGCTCATGTGTCATCCCTGGATCAGTAATGCTGACACCACACAGTACTTGAAGGATTTATAACAGAGTAGCAGTCACACACTTATTACATCGAGTGTCTCAAAAGAGAACTTATTACAATAAATATGGCTTAATGCCATCTAATAACGATAACAGCGGAAGGCTTGGAAAGTTGGAAGATAAGTGAGTCCATCAACTCCAACGGCATCACTGAGTATAGAACCACGACCTAAAGGCACCTTACTCGTCGTCTGAAAAGTCTGCAACATGAACGTTGCAGCCCGAAAACGGGTCAGCACATGGAATATGCTGGCAATGTAACACATAGAGAGTAATGGAAGAATAAAGCTATACTACATGCATATTTGGCTGGTGGAAAGTTCTATGGTTACAGTTTTGCGTAAAGCCAATTTTTCCCTACTACAAAGGAATAAATTTTATTTAACTATCATGGTAGTTGTTAAACATTGAGAGTGTAGACACCCCCTCAATCCCAATTAAGCATCATCATTAAAACCCAACAAAATTAATTAGAGTAACATGATGAGATTCACATGATAATCCAGGTACTAGATACTCAAGTTGTCCATAACTGGGGACACGGCTAACCATGATTACTTTATACACTCTGCAGAGGTATGCGCACTTTTCCCCACAAGACTTGATCTCCTCCGTTGGGATTCTCGCACTACATGATGTTTGATAAACGGATGACCGGGACATAGTCTTTCAGAAGTGCTAGCACCTTACGAACGGGTAGACCATACCAACCTACATCCCCTACATCTGCTAGTCTACCACACTAAGAGTTCGCATGACTTAGTCAACTATGCTAGAGCCATAGTAGCTTGTGGCTGCACACGGAAGTTTCTAGCATGAACAATCTCATGATACCTTTGAGCCTGGGTGGCGGTCCAAAAGAAAAACAGGCAATCGCTGGAATACCCAGGTGCCTCAATCCACCCAGATGTGTATTTAAGTTGCCACCTTAGATAAACCATTAATTTAACAATCTCACATCTGTCATGGATTTCACTCACCCAATCCACGTCTACTAGCATAGCATGGCATAATAAGCAAACGTAGAAGTAACTCCCAAAGGTTTGATAATAACAGGTAATAGGTACTACCTCATCTACTTCCCAAACCCACAATTTAATTAGATCCTAATCATGCAATGTGTGAGGATTGGTCTAATGCAATAAAAACTAGGTAATAGGAAGTATGATCAAAGTGTTACTTGCCTTGCTGATGATCCGGGAAACCTAGCGATTCGAAGTAGCAAGCGGCGCACTCCGGGTACTCTATCGCAAACAAACAAGCATACAATAAGTACTCAACTAATGAACAGGTAAAACTCAAATAAGAGATCTAACCAAATAGTCCAACTTAAGAACTCCGGTTGGCAAAAAGAACTAGGGGTGGGCATAAAAACCGAGAACCGAATCCCCGAACTGACCGAAATACTATTGTGTCGTGTTAAAGACCGTACAAAAGCCCAATAGCCCATTCACGTGAGACAGACCATCCAACACCACATGAAGTATTTTGCTAGTTCTTAAAAAATGAAGCCTTTTCCTACCCTTTTCTCATCCACGTGCAGGCACAAGTAGCTGCAGCTTATCCTAATGCACTCTAGAGTTGAGGCACATCACGCAGCACCACCATTGCGGATTTGCCCAGCTGCAGGCGGCGGCCGGCCGGCTCCAACGAGTAGCTCCCATACGGCAGCGCGCCCAGCGCCCATAGCTCCCACGCGACGGCGACTAGTGGTGCCAGGCGGCCATGGCTTCCACACGCCTGCGTCTAGCGGCACCCATGGCTCTCCTTCATGGTTGGTGTATTAGGATTGACTTTTTTCCGCTCCGCCAATCTCGGCTCTCTTCGGTTATACCTGCAACTGAACCGAATCATCGGTGGACCGAACTCTCGGTTATTGGTTTTGTCGAATACCGATCGGTCAGTAAAATCTGTATACCGAATTTCAAAATTAACCGAGGTACCGAACCGATCGGTTCGGTGTAACCGAATGCCCAGTCCTGAAAAGAACCAAATCGAACGAAGCAACGAAAGACAAACGGCAAAAGAAACAGGCTTTGTTTACTATTCTGGATCTAGGGCAATTTTTACAGAGGCAAAAACTTGTTTGAGTTGGTTAAACGGAAAGAGGGTTTCGAGACGAAACTCCAGGCGCTTGAATTGCCCGATTCCGATAAACGAGCGAAAAGTTATACTAGAGCGAAAATCGGATCATGAATCGCGATCAGAAAAATCGCGGATTTAATCCGAGAAAAAGAAAACGACAAACAGATTAACGAACGAACGTTCGTTATCTGGATCTAAATGATGACTGCGTTCGCTAAAACGAACAACGAGCGAACACTCGCTAATTAACTAAACTGGAAAAAAACCGATCTAGAAAAAAAACGAAACGAAAAACTGAAGGAAAACCGAACGGTTTTTTGAGAAAAACCGGCGGCGGGGCGGGGTCAACCTCCGGCGAGCGACGAATCCGGCGGGTGGCGAGGGGCGGCGGCGGCGCGGGGCGCCGGCGGCGTGATGCGGCGGCGGTGGCAGAGGCGGCGGGGCGAGGCGCTAGGGTTTGGGGGTGGCTCGGCTGGGCTCTCCCGGCTTATAAGGCCGGCCGGGCTAGGTGTCCGGGTCAGACACGGCCCGATAGGTCGGTTCGCGTTTTTTTTAAATTATTACGCTCAGAAAAAAACAAAAGGAATACTAAATGGAGTCCAAAAATCCCGAAATAAATTTTCCCCGGCTTCTAAAATCAAGCCGCACAGGATGAACATTTATTTGGGGCCTAAATGCAATTTTGAAAAACGTGCATTTTTCCTAAATTCAAATAAAATAGCAAATAAAACCAAAATAAAATCTTATTTGATTTTTTTATTAAATCCTCAATATTTATTTATTTTGGGAAAGTCATTTTATTCCCTCTCTCATATTTTTGTAATAGAAGTAATTGAAGATAAAATAAATAAAATCAAATGATCCTATTTTCAAAATTTGAGAGAACTCAAATATGAAAATAACGAAATCCCCAACTCTCTCCGAGGGTCCTTGAGTTGCGTAGAATTTCTAGGATCAACCAAAATGCAATAAAATATGATATGCAATGATGATCTAGTGTATAACATTCCAAATTGAAAATTTGGGATGTTACAGGCAAGATGGGAAAATGATATATAATGGACAATAACCCATAGCCAAGTGAGCGCCATGTAGAAGAAATGCACGAAGTCTTTGCGCGAAGAGAGCGGTGGGAAAGGCCATCCGTGGGATCCCAAGCCATCGTTTCTCTCTAGAGCTCGTTTTGTCAACTCGTGGGATTGCGAGGTTGACAAGTATTCATGGGTACCTACACAAAAGGGACAGAAACCAAAGAAATTGTGCGTGTGGTAAATGTACACATCATCCATCATGATGTGTATGTGCACGTGTGGGTTAGTACAAGATAAGCATTGCTCAAAGAAATTTAATGCATGGTATAAGAATATGTCATCCATCATGAAGGAGTAGTTATTGTGTATAACATCACGGGGATGCAAATGGAGCATACAAATATATGGCACATCAATATCATGTTCGTACATGGGGAGCATATTGTGCACATAAGTATGAGGATCATGCAATGGATAGGATGAATCAAAATCTCCTAACATGTATGACGAAACTATGGGGGTCTCCTCATGAGCAATATCGGAAACATCATATGGAGAAAATGGACAACATCCAAAACAATGCATATCCGAAGCTAGGTGGTTATGGCATGGCATATGAGATAAATGATGCAAAGGTAGCATGTCAATATCATCACAAGAGAAACAAATGCCAATAACCATAGGCTTGTCATCTATGCCATATGTGAAAATTGGGTTTATATTAATAGCATATGCATAGTCACTATGAAGAGATTGCAAATATGACATATGATTGATCTCATGCATAGCATATGACAAGTCAAGCAGATTGGCAAACATGATGTGACTGAGAGAATTAGCACAAGAAATCCTAGGTAACATGGCATCACAACTAATAGACTCCACATGGCTATCATCATACTCATCATAAATGGGTAAATCATCGCATGGGGGAATCATACTAGCATGAAGCATGTCAATAGGGGGATCAACATCATGCAAGCAATCAATGTCAAGAATGTCCACTAGTGGGACTAGAGCATCACCGTCACCTATGTTACCCTTCTAATTCCACTCAAGTGGTGTAGGTGAGGTGGGAAAGACCAAATGGTGGTCATCTTCATCTTTATGGAACCATGTGGGGGGTGCATCATATTCCACCATGGCCATCGTCTTATCTAAAGCTAGGACGTAGTCGTCGCGAATTGGCACGTCATCATAGATGGGACCTAGCACCAAATGAGAAGACACAATAGAAGTAGAGGTCAAGTTGTTAGAAATGCAAATGGCCTCACATGACCTATCAACTATCTCACTCTCTCTATGTGGTGGTTCACTCACTCCCTCAAAATAGGTGCACTCAATCTCACGTATGGTGGAGTCACTCATCTCACTCAAGTGGTGGGGGCTGTGGCTCTCCTCACATGGGAATTGATGCAACACATCATATATGGGGCTAGTGGTGAAGTCACTCTCACTCTCAATATGGTGGCACAAGTCACTCAAGTCATCATACGTCGTCGTGGTCAAAGGGAAAATCCCATGCTCAACCATCTCGTCGTCGTCGCCGTGGATGAAGTCCGAAGATGGCACATCATCACTCTCGCCTCCTAAGATGGAAGCATCATCCTTGCTGGTCACTATGTCGCTCGCCTTCAAAGCTTAGTCCTCAAATGGCTCCGTAGTCGTAGTCGTCGCCGCACCGTCTTGAAAAAAGTCGAAGTAGACTCGGCACCATCAATGCCACAAAGAGGGATGGAGGTGAAGTTGAACTTGGGAGCATCGTCTTGGAGCTCATCGGGCTTGGACATCGTGGTGGTACTAGCCTCATGCTTGTTCTCATGGAGCTTGGTCGTCACGAAGGGAGCTTGGGGTGGAGAAGCTTTGGCCTTCATGAGTTCTTGTTCCGCCTTGAGAGCACCAATGTAGTAGTCGTCGGGGGACTTGTAGTTCCCGAGGAAGAGAGTCTTGGAGGTGTCGTTGTGCAATCCCATCATGAAGTGGAACTTCATCGAAATGGGGTCGTCCACGCCGGCTCGTCGCAAGGCAATCTTCATCTCCTTGAAGTACTCGTCGATGGACTTGGATCCTTGGATGGTGTTCTCCAATTGGCGTTGAAGTTGAGTTGTTCCGTGTAGGTTGGAGGCACGAACTCTCACCGTAAAGCTCTCTTCATCTTGGGCCAACTCATGTCGTAGGTCTCCGAAGGTGCGTGAAGCCACCATGTGGACACGTAGTCATGGAAGTTCCTTATGGCGCACTTCACTTGATCTTCGGGAGGAACTTGATGTAGCTTGAGGTAGTCGTCCATCAAATGCTCCCACTCGAGATACTCCTCGGGTTCTAGAGTCCCATAGAAAGGAATCTCATGGTTGGTGTCGAGGTCGTAGTAGCTGGTGGAAGTCACAGACTTGAGCTTGGGGAGCTTCTCATGAAGTGCTTGTGGGCGAAGATGCCATATTTCCATAGGCGAAGATGCCTTGAAGTCGCTTGGCGAAGATGCCAAGGAGATGGTGAAGTCATTGAGCGGTTGTTGGTGTTGAGATCTTGACCTTCACGTCCTTGTTGGTGATGGTGTCGATGCCGATGTGATTTTGCCGGAGATGGTAGCTCAGAGGCATGTGCTCTTGAGCGTCTTCTCGAAGATGAGGAAGACCGTTTGTAGGACTTGATGAGGGCTTTGATCTCCTCCATTTGAGCATGCATCTTGGCGTCGTTGGAGTTGTTCGTGGCATCGAACTCGTCGTTGTTGTTGTAGACCGAAGATGAAATGCCTTGCACTACAAAAAAAGGCACATCCGTGACATTTTGGGCCGAATGAATGTCATACATATGACACTTCTATGACGATAATTGTGACAAAACCCGGTATCATCATAGATGTGGTGGGCTCCTACTTCTATGACAAAAAAATCATGACAAAAAATGGGCTTTTTGTCCTGGGCGGGCCGGAGACGCAGCTGCATGACATTCTTTGGGCCGTCCATGATGGAAAAAACCGTGGTAGAAGCGAAGGGGAGGAAAATTTCGGGGAGTTCCCCGTTACGGTGGGAGGTCGGGGGCCGAGTGATGCGCGTTTCTCTCGTACACGTACGCACGTGTGTGCGAGGCGTTGGCTCTAACTGAACCCGAGCGAGGCGTTGGGCTCTAACTGAACCCGAGCGATTGCACTGTAGGCTACGCATTACTGAACCCGAGCGATCGATCGATGGCTGTTAACTGAACCCGATCGAGCGATTCTTTGGCTACTGCTGCTAACTGAAGCCGATCAATGGGATGAACAGTGAGCGTTGTGGGGGGGGGGGGTTGGATGAACAGTGAGCGGTGGCGTTGCCTCTAGATGAACAGGACCCCGTGGTGTGGTGGAGGGCTGGATGAACAGTAGACGGTGGAGGGGTGCCCGTGGAGGGGTGGATGAACAGGACCCCGTGGTGTGGAGGGCAGGATGAACAGTAGACGGTGGAGGGGTGCCCGTGGAGGGGTGGTTGAACAGGACCCCGTGGTGTGGAGGGCTGGATGAACAGTAGATGGTGGAGGGGTGGTTGAACAGTAGCCGGTGGAGTAGCACGCGGTGGAGGCTGGATGAACAGGAGCCCGTGGAGGCTGGAGGAGGTCGACGGTGGATGAACAGTAGCTCGTGGAGGCTGGAGGGGGTCGATGATGGAGATGGACAGTATCCTGTGGAGTCCCGTTTTGCGGTACGCCACACCCCTCCTGATGAACAGGACCCCCGTTTCGACCGTAGCGCTCCAACACAAGTCCGTTTCGTCCGTTTTGCGGTACGCCACACCCCTCCCGATCAACAGGACCCCCGTTTCGACCGTAGGAGGTCCGTTTCCTCCGTTTTGCGGTACGCCACACCCCTCCCGATCAACAGGACCCCCGTTTCGACCGTAGGAGGTCCATTTCCTCCGTTTTGCGGTACGCCACACCCCTCCCGATCAACAGGACCCCCGTTTCGACCGTAGGAGGTCCGTTTCCTCCGTTGTGCGGTACGCCAGGCCTCGTTTCCATCGCCTCTTCCGTCCAAGCCCTCCCAATGAACACGACCACGCATTCCGTTCCGACCCATGAACACGACGATGATGCTGTTTCTCCGTTCCGACCCAGCCATGTATACGAGCCCTCGCCGTACGTATGCGCGAGTAGGCGTTCGAGACCCCGCCCGTATGTACACATACGTGGCCGTATTTTCTTTCTTGCACCCAGGCCGCTGTATGTACGTGTACATGCTACGTGCGCGCCTCTACTACGACACGTGCGCTCCTCTACTACGACACGTGCGCGCCTCTACATCGACCAGTATGTACGTACACGTTCGCGACCAGAATGTCAACGTTACGTACGCTTCGACCAGGTGGGTCCCGACTGTCAGGCACTTCCTTTCCTGCGAAGATGTAGCTGGTGGGTTCCAGCAGTCAGGGGGGCGAAATACGGTGGCCCGTCCGGTGGGTCCCGCTGTCAGGTGGAGGAATAATTATTTTGCACGTAATAAGGAGGCACTTCCATGTTGCGGCCGTGGACCTAGCTGTCAGCCTCTCCACGTATAGTCCACATCCGATGGAAGCCGTTCCTTGACCACGTTGACCATGCCGCGCCGAGAGCACCAGGGCGGTGGACGACGGCGAGGCCTAGGAAGGGACGACGCGGAGCCGGGGAAGACGCGGCAGTGGATGCCCACGCGTAGAGGAGTACGAGGGCACTGGTTCTCTACGGTGTGAGGCTGCCGTCGCCGCAGAGTAACAGGGGGTGTGGGTGAGTAGAGGGATGGCCTGGCCAGCGGTGGGAGTAGTAGGGGGCGGTGAGGCCTCCGCCGCATCGCAGCCGGCCACGGGAGGCAGGAGCACGAGGCACGACCAGCGCTGGTTTGGGCGGCTGGAGCAAGAAGACCAGAGGTTGAAGAAGCACGACGGCCGTTGGATGGACATCGTACGGTCACTGGTGCTAGAATCGTGCATATTGACTAAGTTGACAAATCCCTCCATCCCCGTCAACTTAGTAGGCCCACAAGTCAGCCTGCCACTATACTGGGTCCCAGCTAACAGGGGGAGTATTCATTTTTTGTGCGTAATAAGGAGGCACTTCCTTGCGTGCGAAGATATAGCTGGTGGGTCCGAGCTGTCAGCGGCGTTAATGTTTTTTTTCGCAAAATACAGAGGCCCTTTCGGTGGGTCCCAGATGTCAGGTGGAGGAATCATTATTTTGCGCATAATAAGGAGGCATTTCCTTGCATGCGGCCGTGGACCCAGCTGTCGGCCTCTCCACCTAAAGTCCACTTCAGATGCATGTCGGTCGTTGACCACATTGACCAGGCCGCGCCGAGAGCACCAGGGCGGTGGACGACGGCGAGGCCTAGGAAGGGAACGACACAGAGGCAGGGAAGACTCGGCAGTTGTTTCCCACGCGGAGGGGAGTACGACTATACAGGGGTTTACTGGTTCGTCTGCCGTCGCCGGAGAATAACAACAGGTGTGGGTGAGTAGAGGGATGGCTAGGCCAGCGATGGAGTACAGTGGGTGGTGAGGCCTGCATGGCAGCAGAGCCGGCCGCGGGGAGGAGGGAGCAGGCAGTCCCGCCGGCGTCTGTTTGAGCGGCTGGAGCAGGAAGAGAAGAGATTGAAGAAGCACGACGGCCGTTGGGTGGCCATCCAACAGTCACTGCTTGTGCGTCAACCTTTTTTAGGAAAGTCTCAAATCTGTGGGAAACGGCATACAACCCATCTGCCATTATTTCTAATAATTTACAGCCCATTTGCTAATTATTAAGGTTCTTTTTGGAGCCCATATTCTTTTTGTTAGCATTACAACCCATATTGTGGCCACGGTTAAAAAAATATACAAAATTTTGCATATTTCGGTGTGGTCCGAACTGTTTTTAATCCCGAAATTTCGACTCACATTCAAACTGATTCTAAAAATAAATGTATATCAATAAAAAATCCAACAAATTCTCCACGCATAAAAATTAATGTAATTCCAAATCTCGAAATGAAAAAAAGATATTTGAAACTAATTGCCGGTTTGATGTGTTTTAAAAATGCACAACCCATTTCTCATTACTGATGGGCCATTTTCTCGGCCAGCCGAATGAAAGCTCTCCTCCTCGTCTTGAAAGATTTGCAGCCCAACAGGCCTAACAAAGCGACTTACTTGGCAAATCACAAAAAAACTGGGCTGTGGCCGTGGACCCAGCTGTCAGCCTCTCCATGTACAGTACTCTTCCGATAGAATGTCGTTGACCACGCCGTGCCGAGAGCACCAAGGCAGTGGACGACAGCGAGGCCTAGGAAGGGGACGACGCGGAGCCGGGGAAGATGCGGCAGTGGATGCCCACGCGGAGAGGAGTACGAGGGTTCACTGGTTCGGCTACGGTGTGAGGCTGCCGTCGCCGCAGGGCCTGGCTAGCGGTGGGAGTAGTAGGGGGCGATGAGGCCTCATTGGCAGCACAGCCGGCCACTGGAGGCAGGAGCAGGCGGTCTCCCCGGCGCTGGTTTGGGCGGCTGGTGCAAGAAGAGCAGCGATTGAAGAAGCAACAGTACCATTTGATTCAAATCCAACGGTTACTGCTGCTAGAATCGTTTGTTGACTAAGTTGACAAGCCCTGCGTACGCATCAACTTAGTAGGCCCACAGGTTAGCCTCCCAACCGGTGCGCCCCAGATGTCAGTGGGAGGAATCATTTTTTTCGCGTAATAAGGAGGCAGTTGATTGCGTGCGGCCAGGCCAGCGGAGGGAGTAGGGTGGGCCGGGGAAGCCTGCACAGCATCACAGCAGGCCACAAGAGGAGGGAGCAGGCAGTCCCGCCGGCGCTAGTTGAGGCGGCTGGAGCAGGAAGATTAGAGATTAAAGAAGCATGTCGGCCGTTGGATGGACATCCAACACTAACTGCTGCTAGAATCGTGTGTTCACTGACAAAGCCTTTCGTAAACAAGTCAGCCTCGAAATCCGTGCCGTGTACAGCCCATTTTCTATTATTTTTATATTTTTTTACTCATTTTCTAATTCATATGGAATTTATTGCAGCCCGTTTTCCATTTTTAGAATTGCTGGCCATTTTCTGGTCAGTACCAGGGTCAAAAAATTAACTAAATATGTGTGAAATTTTGAAAATTCGCAAATTTTTGCTGGGGAACGAAATATTCTTAATCCAAAAATTAATAGCCATGGTAAAACAAATTTAAAAACAAATTAGTACTATGTCATGTTAAATCCAATGAAATACGTATAAGATATCAGTGAAGAACAAAAACAAAAAAAGAAACTTATATCCCAATTGCTATAATTTTTTTTGGAATTTTCAACCCCTTTTGATATTACTTTTAACAGACATTGACCATAATCTTAAGCCAGGCCGGAATGCATCCCTCCTCGTCTTGAAAGATTTGCAGCCCAGTAATTTGGAGAAAACAAATAGGCCTAGCTTGGGTATTGTTCAAAATGAAATACTGGGCTAGCTATTTTCCCAAAGAACTGGTGCATGAGCATTTAGCTTTATTTATTTACTTATTTATGTTTAGGGGACCATGAGCATGTACCTGGGCCGGATTCATGTGAGAGCCTCCCTTCTAGTTAATTATGGGCTTCTCTATTGGGCCTTCATCAGTGGGCTGCATGTTATCAACAAGTGGAAAATGTGTTCCGAGTTTCGAAAAAAAATGTGTTCCGTACGATAAATAGTATGCGCTATGTATGGTACGGGGCACTAAAGGATCGAACCATGCAACGACTTCCAAAACATTGTGTTTGTCATTCTAACAACATATTTATTCAACCAACAGACAAAATATACTACTGATTGTACATTGAAAACAACAGCAGCAGCAAACAGACAAAGTATACTACTGATTGTACACATCCGCTTAGTAGGCCCACAAGTCAGTCACCAAATCTGACGGGTCCCAGCTGTCAATGGGATGAATATTTTTTTCGCAAAACAAGGAGGCACTTCCTTCCGTGCGAAGATACAGCCGGTGGGTCCCAGCTGTCAGGTGGAGGAAACATTTTTTTCAGCTTAATAAGGAGGAACTTTCCTTGCGTGCGACCATGGACCTCGTGGGTCCCAGCCGTCAGGCTCTCCACGTAAAGTCCTCTTCCGATGACTCTCGTTTGTTGACCAGGCCGCACCGAACGCAGCGAGGCGGTGGACAACGGCGAGGCCCCAGACGGGAACGACTCGGAGATGGGAAAACGCAGCAGTGGAGTCGCAGATTGAGAGGAGGAGAAGGGTTATAACTGGTTCTATTGCGGTGTGGGGATGTAGTCCATGGAGAATAACAAGAGGTGTCGAGGGGTGGAGGGATAGCCTGGCCGGCGGTGGGGTAGCGCTTCGCAGTGATGCGTGCTAAGCAGAGCCGCTAGCCGCCGGAGGCTGGACCAGGCGGTCCCGGCGACGCTGGAGGAAGAAGACGAGAGATTGAAGGTGCATGTCGGCCGTTGGATATAAATCCAATGGCTGTGGATGACACAATCATTTGTTGACCAAGTTGACAACGCTCTGCGTAGGCTTCGACCTATTGCGCCACATGTCAGCCTGCAAAAATGTGGCATATATTTAACCCATGTTTTCTAGAATGTACAGTCCATTTGCTGGGCTGGGTGAACAAATAATTTCGCGTCAATCAGGCCCATTTATATTTTCTAAGAAATCCCAGCCCATTTGCACTTCCTTGAAATACACGTATTAGGTGGGCTCGTTATATATACGTATAATGTTATGTTAGAAGGAGCAATTAATATCAAAGAATAAACCGGAGAGGCACATTATATATATATATATAATTAAGAAATTAGTGAGTTATTGCTCAAAATAAAAATGAGCACGTTATTATTAAATTGGTCCTTAAAATCTTCGCAATCACCAGGATTTTCCTTGCGTGTGAGTCAAAACAACCAGGATTTTCCTTGCCTATGAGTCAAAAACAACCAAGATTTTCCTTGCCAACTTCCGTTAAACATTTACTTTTATAAGTTGGGATGTTTTTATAATGTATATATAAGTCTCTATAAAATATACGATAATAGTAATAATATAAATATATATAATGTGGTTAGAAGGGAAAACATAAATTGGACACGGCATTACTTTTATAAGAGACATGCGTTTTATACCCCAAAGTAGGCACACTAACAAGTTCACACACAAATACAACAGAAAAGGTAAACATTCATATCAAACTCAAGTTCACAGGACACGTTCATATCCATAGCCAACATTCACAATCAACAACTCAAAAGATTCATATATACACAAGCTCAGCATATCTATGCATCCAAATGATTGATAGATCACACGACAATATTCATACATAATTTACAAAAAGATTCAGATATACACATGTTCAGTATGTTTATACATCCAAATGATTGAGATCACAACCAATATGATCCATGGACGAACTTTAATTACCTAGGGTACGGACTGGTAAATGGTGTTCAATCGGAGGTACTTCTTGCTAAAATTAGTTCTTGTACGAGTAAACTTTCGAGTACATAAGAGGCAGCACAGACAATCTGAACTTTGCTTGTAGGTTTATCCTCAAATAGTGGCCTCGTGCCGAGGGAGGTTTGAGCAACTTGGCCACTACTTTCATCCAACCAGTTTACTGGCTCATCTTGGTCCTGTATCTCGCCAAAATTCTACATTACAGACGAGAAAGCAGGCGGTTGAGAAAATGAACCACCCAAATTTTTTGTGCAGTTCAACTGAAATGGAGCATCCTTGGCGTGCAGACTGATTAAGTGCCAGATGAATATAAGCGTCAACCAACTTGTCTGGAATCTTTAGACTCCATGCCATATAGTTTGCTACCATATGTGCCGATAACCAAAAGGCACAAGTTGGGACCAAAGACTGGACTGCGTTTTTCTGGGCTATGCACCAAGCAATATTTTTGGCGTTCACTCTCCTAACACTTGGAGTTTGACAATTGGTTGACGCCGGTTGATACTCGAATGAATATAGGCACTTCTTGTCAACATCTGATCATTTTGTGCAGTTCGACTAAAATCACCCGATGTAATGATTTGCCTGCGAGTTCAGGCTCCAAATTACTCCTTTATGAAATCGGCAAACAGTAGCACAATACCAAATTACCAATACATATGATAGGCACAATAATCAAGATAAAGACCAGTACCAACCTGTGTGAGGTAGCATATCAATTACTATTTCCTTTGACTGGAAGCCGAGATAAGCCAAGCGACTGACAACAAAGGAAGAAAGCATGCGGAGTTTAGCGACTGACAGGAAAGGACGGAAGCTGTCGAGGCAATGAAGCACCCAAAGTTTTTGTGCAGTTCCACCAAAATCGAGCATCCCGTTGGCACATATATTGAGAGAGTGAGATTACTGTAATAGTGGGACTAGTTTATGAAACATACACTAACAAATAGAAGCACTCTCATTATCTTAATGGGTAAAGTTAGCAACATAGTAGTCTTGCTTAAAGAGAGGTATTAGTTTATTTAATCAGTGCCAATTAGCTCAACTCAACACTCAAAGCATTGCCATTTATCATAGGTTGCAAAACTTTAACGTGCAAATATAAAGGAGTTTCTCATGACAGTAGCACGATACAAATAGAGATGACAACAAACTAATATGGATGAAGGCCTTAGGCCCGTACCAACCTGAGAAAAAAAGCTTATTCATGTAGTCCCCTGGTATTATTTCCCTTCCAACCATTCGGAACACGGGAAAGGTGAATAGTGTTTCATAGGAAAGCTGGTCTGGTAGTACTAATTCCATAGGATTAGAAACATCCACGCGCTGCTCATTTTTTGGGCGGAAGCCCGAGGCAGGCGCTCGCTGCCATGCGTTAGACATGTTGCTGTGTTGTGTTGCTGGAATAAAAAAATCAACCTATGTGTGGTACGTGAGGTGAGGACAAGAGTAGTCACTGTGCAGCTGAATGAACAAATAGCATCTCACACTGCCAAGCATGCTACTCTAAAAAAACAAATCTGTACATTTCGTAGTCCATCCGAACACATTCTCTTGAGAGTTTCCTCCGGTTCGCTGTTCCATAGTTTTATACCTACATTCCTTTCCTATTCCTCTATTTTCATCAAGACCTATGTTTTCTGCCCCTTTATTCCGAACGGAGCCTAAATATTTGGTATAAGGGCATGGGACAGTGGGTGCACCAGCAGTCCAGCACCATGTACGTAAACAGGGGCATAAAGTGGTGATTCATAGTTTGTTGCCCCAAGAAACAAACATCCAAGAAACATATCTGGGTTGGTCCCATTTTTGTTCACTCTAGCCACCTACTCCTATGTGTGGATAGCAAATCTAGTCCTGGTCATACCACTGTGTACAGCGTTACCCCTGTATTTCCCTTTTCGACCAAGAGACCGGTTGGATGACCAGTCTGTACTACTTTCACCCCCTTTCCTTCCTGTTTGTACCAAGTCTGATGTACATACTAAATTCCCCCACCCCCACTTTATTTCTTGTTTGAACCAAGTAGTACAAGATTCGACTCCATGAAGTAGCTTTACCTCTAACAATAGAAGAAAAAAATATGTGACATTGGACCATCCGATCGAGAGGGGCTGAGAGGTAGAAAAGGATGCACATGCAGCGACGTAGCGAGCTGGGGAAGTAGAGCTAAGGCGGTTTCGAACGAAGATATACCTGAAGGTCGTCGGGATGTGGATAGGTGGGCGGCGAGAGGCCGGATCCGCCCACAGGAAATGATGAAGGGATCGGAGGACCTCCCGCGCCGGCGCTCGGCCAGAGATAACGGTGCGGCCGGCAGTGGGTCTCCTCCCTCACTGTCGATGACGGCCTAAATGCTGCCCCTCCTCCCCTTCACCGGAGGAGGGGGATACGTCCGGATCTGTAACCAGCGGTGAGGATAGAAAGCCAGTGTTTTTTGAAGGGAGAAAGACAGTGTTACTACCCCTATCTTGTTTAGATCTGGAGAGGATGAGAGTGTGTGAATAGAGCAACCCTAGCAAGCAAGCGCGGAGGCTCCGACCTATATATATGTAGTGAGCAACCCTAGCAAGCAAGCAACCCCTATCTTCATCAACTCGTACAAGACCGAGAAATTTGATTACTACAACGCCCTCTCCCTCGCGGACTGAGCTCCGGTGCCTTAACTGCACCTGCCTTTGGCTGCATGACAGGAGGGCCAACCACCTGTTGGGCCCACCTATCATAGACGCAAAGGCAGGAGCAGTAAGTAGAAGCTTTCGCTACACGCTATACCTCCCGCACGAGGTGGACGGACATGCAGCAGTGGATTCGATACTGTAGAAGTAGGAGTAACATCATTGTTCGTCTTCTCGAAGAGGTGAAGAGCCAAGCGCAACCCGAACGTGGCAGTTGCGAATGCTCGTGTGGTGCGGTTCCTTGGAGTACTAGCCAGGCTCTTGCATGAGACAAAATTGCTATTGTTTAACAATTAAACTCCATTATCCATTGGTTGATTCTCATTCTACATAGGTCCACGCGCTTAGCACCATTTCCTCCTGGGGTCACCAATGTTTATTTGCTAATTAATAGCATTGCATGCAATGAACTAGCCATTGCAAGTCATTAAAAGCATGCACACCTCTCATCTCTTATTGGTTGATATGTCAAGAAACAAGAAACAAGGTAGAAGTTAATGCACTGCACCTAAGTGTTTTGGGACTATGTATTTGGTTTTCATAAGATGACTTACACACCTAGACGGAGGGAGTAGTATAGCCCTGTAAACTGGAAAGAAGTATTTGCCTTTCTAGAGATTTCAACAAGTGACTAGACTACACCGTGTGTAGTACTCCCTCCCTTCCGGATTATAGGGCTCAAATCTCAAATCTCATGAACCAAGGCATTTTGTGATTGGAGAAATGTATCTCGTACTTTACAAAACTACCCTAATTAAACTCATGCATTAATTACGTAGCTCTCATTTTCCTCTCCGCCTTGGTCGCGGTGCACAATATTGAGCACTCCTACTCCCTCCTTTCCGGTTTATAGGGCTTATCTCAAAATCTTAGTTTTTTCATTTTATAAGGCTCAATTTGATTGTTCCCCATCACAAGTTCAGATTCCAAGGTGCATTAAATAATTGCATGCAAGTATTAAGAGAAAATTGACCAATGCATGTACTTTATGCATGCATGCATTGCAATTAATACATTGGTAAACATACATTTTTGAAGAAAACAAGAGCATTAATTGGGTGCTTTTGGAAATTACAAAAAGGATTCCACCACTCACCATCTACCTTGGTTGGTGAAATTTTTGAATTGAGCCCTATAAACCAGAAAGGAGGGAGTATATGACTAGCCGCTCTATCTACATGCGGGTCATTTCAAAGCATCCGGGCCCGCGTGCCATCCACCAAATCACAGCGAGGTGCTATAGTCGAGACTCACCTGTCACCCCGGTGTGGCCGTCATGACCCGTCATATCACAAAACGCACACCTTTACCAGCAGTGGTAAGGTGGCCTCCAAGTTGGACTGGATGAAGCAACCATCATTTCACTAGAACGCTCGTTCAAGCCCTTTCTTCCCTTTCTTGAAGAAAACCTCACTCCAGGCTACTCACTTCTGCCATTTTTCTTCTGTACCAACGAAGGAAAGGTGGGCAAATCAGTTATGCTGCTATATTTTCATTCCAAGAATCTTGTTTTTGCGAAGCACCGACCGATTCTCACATCCTATTCTTTTCCCGTTTTCATTGCGATTGTGGTTTACTTTCGATTGCTTTTTGTTTGTCAGTTCATTGATGGATCCTGGAGCACAAGGCAAAGAGTTGCCGGTGGATAACCCACTGGAGACAGCGATCTCCAGGAAGCGAGCACCGACCAACGAGTTGACCATGTTGGCGGGCCAACCCATGGAGACAAAGAACTACAAGAAACAAGCACTGGCCCAAGAGTTGAGGACGTTGGCGGACGAACTCCTCAAAGAAAGTTGGAAGAACAGCAATGGCCCCATCGTGCCTACCCCAGGAACTCTGATTGCCACCTATGTGAGGCTCAAGACCGAGTTTGAGGAGATAGTCGCCGTTGAGAAGCAGTATTCCCCTCGCAAGGTGATGGCCCCCATCGAGGACGAGGAGATGGCCCCCGGAGGGATGAGATCCCCCGGTGAGCTGCACAAGGTAAAAAATAATGGCTTATTACCATAGTTGTGGTTTTTGATTATTTGCAATGTGCTTGCTAATATGTTAGGGCTGCACAGGTGCCGGTGGACGTCCTTGATGATTCCGATGTCGTGGCCCATCCTGTTGGCATCACCTGCACAGGTGCCGGTGGACGTCCTTGATGATTCCGATGTCGTGGCCCATCCTGTTGGCATCACCCTGGAGATCGATTTCGATGCCGCTGTCCATTGTGTGGACATTGCCCCAGAGATCGATTCCGATGTCGCGGTCAGTTCTGCGGACATCGCCCCAGAAATCGATTCCCATGCCGCTGTCCGTGCTGTGGTCATTGCCCGAGAGATCGATGACAAGAAATAGTTGGTCATGCTAATCCTTCAGGGTAGTTTGCATTGCCTTGTGTTTAATTACCAGAACGATGCGTGTTATCAAACCATCATAGGGCTAGTGCACTGTCTTGTGTGGGCGGATCTTGCTACTTTTGTTTGATAGTGAATCATGCGAACCCTCTCCGAGTTATGGAAACAGATGTATCCTCACCAGCTTTTGATGTAATATATGGCATGATTAGATGTAAGTTTGAACTGTTTATCATATCAGCAGGGCTTGTTTGATGATTCTTGGTGTTAGTAGGCTAGCTACTGTGCGAGCTATAGTACTTGCAAAACACTCACCGAAGAGAAACGTTGGGGCTGATGAGCTCGTGGTACGCTTATACTTATCCCTCGTCGATCGACCAATAGCCCTAGCTCCTAAAATTGCAGGCTTAGCGATCGATGACCTAGGCGGGCTAGTTTGGCCTAGTGTGTTTCAGTGATATGACGTGCAACACAAAATCATAGCAGTGCAGAGATGTACTCCCTCCATTCCAAAATAGATGACCTAGGTGGGCTAGTTTGGCCTAGTGGGTTTCAGTGATATGACGTGGTACAGTGCCGTCCAGTCTTCGCGTGTGGTAGCAGTATTGCGGGTATAGTAAGTTTTCTTGAAGAAGCGGAATTCAACGAAGTCATGATGGTTCCTTCGTCCGAACAACTTACAGTGGGAAAGGTTGGGCCTGCGATACGACCGGGGTAGACCAGGATAATTTTGTGCATGGCAGGTGGACCAGGATGGTCGACGTCCCACATGTCGGCGAATGAAAGTATTCTTTCCGATATAGAGGACGAGCAACGAGTATTCATTGTTTATATTTGATGAAAGCTATTGTCTCCACTGTTACGACAGAGGAGTGTGAAACACGGCAGCCCAGTGAACTTGGCATGTGCACCACTCCCTCCTTCCTCATGTAATGCCCAGGTTATAGCTTTTTCTCACTTTCTCTCTATCTATTTCCTCTCAAATGTTTTTACCTTTCTTCTTTTAAGACACAATTGTTTTTTATGCCTTTTTTAGAATTATTTTTTTATACCTAGGAGCACGTGTAGAGACGGGCTCTTGCAGAGCCCACTCCTTGTCTTTGTCAATGCCTCTCTCTCCTCCACATAAGGAGTACTACTTGCTATGCATGCATGCGGCGGGCAACTGGCGTCTTGAGGGGCCAGGGCGGTGAGAGCGGGCTCCGGAAGCGGTCCGTACTCTAGCATAATTTTGGTTTTTATAGTATTTCTTTATCCATTGACAGGTAGGCCCGCGTAGATAGATAAAGAACACGAGCTGATGAGGCGCATGCGGACTGTTTGACTGGTCAACCAGACAAATATGGAGCTATATGCTAAGCCAGTGACCGTATAATCACCATATCTCGTATACAATGATCAAAGTGAGCTACCAAGACAAGTTCGATGACCGCCAATGCATTTTACTCGGTAATAAATGACCAGGATTGAAGGGGAATCCAAATTTGCTTCGTCTTCTGTCCTTGAGCTCTTGACAAACCAATGCACTATACGGTTGTCCGGCCACTCCAGCCCAGAGCTCTCACCAAGCGTCGTTCATGCCACTGCGCCACACACTAACCGGTAAGGCAGCGATGGCATCCCGCCGCGCCGAGTTCCTCGCCGCCCACGACCGCACACAAAATGGTAGGGAAGCGATGGCATCCCGCCGTGCCGAGTTCATCGCCGCTTGCGACCTCACAACTATGTGGGAGGAATTTGAAGATGCCAAGGCCGAATGGGCGGTAGAGCAAGAGGCGGCCAAAGCCGCACATAGGGAGCGGAAAATTCAGAAAGCACTCAAGAAAAGAGAGGCCCGCCGCAAGAAAGAAAAGGACGCACGCGCTGCTGCGGAGAGGTCGGCGGAGATCCAAGCACGGTGGGGTGTCCCCGACAAAGCCGGGAAGGAGAACGACGACGTCTGGCCAGCATGTGAGAAGTAGTAGTACTAGTAGTTAGTGTGTGTGTGTGTGTGTCTGAGTACGAGCATGTACCAGTACTACTAGTTACTACTGTAGTTTTTAGAGAAAATTACCAGTACATTAGCCTAGACTAAATGGAAAAAATCCTATCCTAAGCATCAAATGGCATCTCTTTCTCTATAGGAATTGAGATGCATGTCATCGCACTTCCTATGATTTTCATATTCCTGTCCTATGAACGAAAGGAGGCCTCTGTTGTAGTAACTACTGTAGCTAGCAGTACTGCTGGTACAGTAGTTTTCTTCAAGAAGCGGAATTCAACAAAGTCATGATGGTTCCTTCGTCCAAGCAACTTCAAAGTGGGAAGTGGGCATGTGATTTGACGACTCATTAGTCATTGTTACTGCAGCGCGACGACCTGGGTGACTCCCTTGGAGTTCTGCATGCATGGCAAGTGGACCAGGATGGTCGACGTCCCACATGTTGGCGAACGGAGTAGTATTCTTTCCGATATCGAGGTATAGTATCACTGCTGATTGGTTCGCAAAAAAATAGTATCAATGTCGATTTATAATTAATTTTTATTTCTGATGAATGCTAGCGTTTCAACTCTTACGACGAAGGGTGCCAAACACGGCACGTGCTGGATGTCCCACACGTCAGCGAAAGGAGTGGGACATGAATAGCATGGTAGAGCCCAGCGTAAAATAAACAACGTGGTAGAGCGTCTCCACTTCTTCCACTTCTGGGTCGGAGACCACACGTAGTAGTACTTAGTGGTATGAACGATACAAAGTGCGACCTGGAGACAAAGACACGTTTTCCGCAAAAAAGGAGACAAAGACACGTCTAGTTGGAAGGTCTCGGGGCATACACGTAAACAAATATAAAAGTTAATATGTGCCTCCAACTAATATAGTAGTAGTAGAGTACTTAGGCACGTACTCCATAACATCACCGTGCATTGCACGTACAAGATTTAGTGGTAGTACGTAGTAAGAGACAAATGCCGCCCAAGAGTTCCCTTCTCGACCTACTTTTGGGTGTTTGGTAGAGTGTATGGAGGGTGCATGAGTCCACACTAGTTTAGCACAAATACACTAGAAGCATGCATGAAGAGAGCATGCATGAAGAGGGGTGTTGAGTTGAGCATGCCTGAAGAGGGAACAACTATGCTGAGACGAGAACGCAACCAAACACACCCTATATGCCACGCATGTTCATATGATTTGTGCCTTTCTACTTCACTTACTGCTACATTACTCAGATTCGTACGCCCACTCCTGGGTACATGTTCGTCTCGTAGTTCCAGTCCCACGTGTTCTTCATATAGATGGAACGATCCTTGCATAACACGTGCACCTTGATGCTAGATGTCTCGCGTGTTGGCAAAAGGATGAACAAAGCTCACGTAAAAAAATAGAGTGGAAGAACATAGATTCCGGACGACCGAGAAGGAGCAAGGAACCTCATGGTGGAGCGTCTGCACTCATAATATTTAATATTATTTAGCGATATAAAATTAACCAATCGTCTCCACAGTGGACTAGAAGAGTACGAAACACGACAGCCAAGTGTAGTTACATCATACTAGTACATGGCTAACCCACGCTATCACCATATTTCTTGGCTTCCGTGTGACACCTATCTCTAGTAATCCAGCAGCCTGTATCTCTTTCCCTCCTCGTCTCTATCAAAGTGCGGCGGGATGGCGTTTCTGCCATCTATTGAGGTCGGTTAACTATCACATGTTAGCGACATGCCAAGAGCATTCTAAAAAAATTCCTTTCACGTTCTGTCTTCAAAAAGAAAAAAAAATCCTTTCACGTACGAATTTGCGTGTATGCTTTGAGCAACTTGCATGTCCTATACTGCTCCTATTTGATACTCTAACTTAGCTAGAGGTTAGACTAACTCATGACTAACCCTGAACTAACTATAGCCAAAGAGGTGTTTGGGTGACAGGGTTATATTGACAATAAATGCACTTCATGGAGAGAGAAAAGTGATTTTTCAGTGGTCCCAATGAGAACTATCTCCAGTTTAAATCCTCATGGGTGGAATAGTTTTTTTTGGTGGGTTCGGTGCAACTTGCTCCAATTTAAACCCTCATGCTTGGATAGTTTAGGGATATTTGAGCCCCAACTAGCTCAAACTAACTCTAACCCATGGATCCAAACAGGGCCTATGGCCAGTCTCGACACGGAGCAGTCGCGTGCACCGAGAAGCGACGCTCTCTCGGCCGTCATGCCACTTCAAAGCCGGCGCCAGTGAGAGGTCGCCTCCGCTCTGGCCGGGCATTAATGCGGCACTGACGCTCCAGGGCAACGCTAACCGTTTCACGCGAGAAGCGCGCGCTGGCAAGTGCGTGTGTGCGACTCTACTCTTCGGACATGTACTCAACCTTTTGCATCGGGATATGAGTATAATGGTATTTACTTTAGCTAGTGATTTACGTGGCCATGTTAACGTGGTTGTGTCAAAAAAATGTCACTTCCTGCTCGTGATTTGCGTTATATAATTACAAGCAAGATTCTCATGCATTGCACGGAACATCAATATGCATTTTTTACAGAACACCTGTTGTGATTGACCCATGCAGGAGTAATCCCATGTGTAAAAACTAATGATATCTCGAGAATTTTATCGGAAAACTGGTATCTCGAGAATGTCATCGAAAAAATGAAACATGAGAGATAAGGCGAGGAGGAGTGGAGCGTGGTGGTGATTGGTAGTCGGAATGGGCGAAGACATGGGGATGGACGGCGCCGGCAGGCGGCAGCGGCCACCATGCATGCTAGATTGTTCCAGAGACTTATTCCTTTTTTAATTGCTGAGAAATGAGGTTGCGGGAGATAATGATGTGGAGAGAGGTGCGGGTATCTTTTGTAAAATTATCATAGTTTGCTTTCTATCCTTAGATATAGATCATACGGTCTGTATTACAAGATGGCAGGCACACCATCACCACCAACTCGTTTTTTTATAAGGGTACAAATGATAAGTTTGCTGACTACTAAAGTAAAGTGGAATTTGTCCATGTTATGCAAGTAAATAAAGCTGATTGTTCATCATACGGGTAAGGTTGGATGAAGGGTGGTAGGAACAAATGCTCTGCCTAGAGCATGTGTGTGTGAGATGGAGTCTTAGTGTGTGTGTGTGGGGGTGTGTGTGAGAGAGATGGAGTCTTAGTTTGTGTGTGTGAGAGAGAGGGAGAGAGATGGAGTCTTAGTGTGTGTGTGGTGGGGGGGGGGCGTGCGTGCATGCGTGTGTGTGTGTGTGTTTGTGTGTGTGTGTGAGAGAGAGATTGAGTCTTAGTGTGTGTGTGTTGGGCGGGGTGCGTGCGTGCGTGTGTGTGTGTGTGTCGTGGGGTTCTCTGTGGCGGATGTAATTTAAGTGTCCCATGCTTTCATCATAGAGAGGTGATGTGTATGGCAGAGGCCACCAACGATGGGGTGCAGAGAGAAAATGCCCGTAGAGAGGGAAGAGAAGGTGTGTGCGCGTGAGAGGAGTCGACTTCGAGAGAACGTGTTTGTTCGAGAGACACCGAGGAAGACTACTATATATCAATGGTGCATGTAGGCGGGTATTAAACTAATGGATGGTCTTATTGGTTTCAGGGATATAGGGGAAGAGTGTGAGGGGGGGGGGGGGGGGTTAGCTAGAAGGAGATTGTTAAGTGTGAGTGTGTGTTTTACCCATCCAGGCGGAAGTTATGTGCACAAAAGAGGAGAACGATTCGATGTGGCATTAGGATTGAGGGTAATTAACTACGTATGGAGACATAGAGACCTTGAACGTGCATGTGTGAGAGGTATACATGTATACGTGGGATGTGTGTGTGTGCGCGTGCGCATGATCGAGATAAAAGAAAGAAGACATAAGTCATAAGATCAACGACATGGGAGAGACGGAACGGTATGACAATATGCATGCATGTGAGAATGCATGGAAGAAGTCCCGACAATTGAGCATGTGTTTTTGTCTTTAAGAGATAGTGGCGTGGGCTGGAGCATGCATCTATGGCGAGCAGAGGGAGTGAGGCACAACGATTGTGCAAAAGAGACCAACCTATAAATGCATATGTATGGAGAGACATATATAGTGTGGGTGATAGGAAGCAAGACTCCGTGCGAGAAAGAAATGTTGACGGAGAAACTACAGATAGATACAGAGATGGAGATGCTATCTAGAGGGACATCCGCTAGTTTGGGTGTTGGAGATGACCGTCGGGTGGTTCAAAGGGTGAAGTTATATATGTGTGTGAGAGGGCACTTGACTGCATGTAGAGAGAAACATATGTAGTGTGCGTGATAGGAATCAAGAGTGAGGGCGAGAAAGAAGGTTGATGGAGAAACAGATAAATAGAAAGATAAAGATGCTAGCTAGTGTGCGTTAGAGATAGGAGTATAGTGGATTAGAAGGCTGGGTTATGTGTGTGGGTGTGAGAGAGATAGAGAGAGGGTGCGTGTGAGTCACATACAAACAGATATCAGAGAGAAATGAGATCCAGAGAGACGTAGTTTTGTGTCTGCGAGAGAGAAAGATATTTCACAACGAGAGTGATAGCTAGAGAGACATATGAGGGAACGCAAGATATCTCTAGGGAGAGAGGGTGTGTGTGAGCGACATACAAGAGAACAATGGAGAAATATGAGACCCTGGGAGACAGAGTTTGTGTTTGTGTGTGAGAAAGAGATATTGAAGAGGAAGAGTCGTAGGTTCTCATATCTAAGGAGCGAAAGACATCTTTGTATAAGGGGTGTGCGAGTGGCACACATGGGAATAGTAGAGAGAAATGAGACCCCGGGAGACAAAGTTTTGTGTTTGTGTGAGAGAAAGAGATTCCACATGGAGAATCATAGTTAGAGACACATAGTAGGGAGCGAGATATATTTAGAGAGAGATAGAGCGATGAAGGTCGAGGCAGAGAGTACCGTCAGTGTGTTACGAAGATAAAAGATCATTGTCGACATACAGGTAGCACGAGAGATACCTGAGAGACGATGAACGCGTATAGGTCCAGAGAGATAGTCCTATATAAGCATGAGTGATAGCTATATGAGACGAATATCTGGATTAAAGGGGATTAAAATATTTAAACTGGAGATCACGACATCGATAATATCATAACACAAATTGGTGTATCAAACATGCATATTCATTTGAATTTGGGCACACGTGTAATGCTATATAGTTTATCAATATTGCTGATCCATAGATTCTTCAATTACAAACAATGCATGGTTTATATGCAATTAATGTCTAAACGGGATTACACTATATGTTGCGTGTGTGAAACACATTATACATGTTTGAGAAGTAAAAAAAACCCACATGAAACACACATTAATTGGAGACAGTTAGCGAGGAATGCATACATTGGATTTCAACATAAAGTGGTTTCAAATATTTGAAAATCGAAATTGATGGATACAACCTTATGAATCTGAGATCATGCCATTTGTAAACCATATTTATGTATAAATGGTGTTGTGCTTTTGAAAGTATATATATATATATATAAAATGATGTATATAGAATGTAATTCCAATTGAAAATGGATCCCGCCCCAAAAAAATAGAATACAAACGGGATTCGAATTGAGTTGGCAGGGTAAACGTGCACTCTGCAAAAGTTGAACGAAGCGGGGAAAGTCGCCGTAACCGCCCGAAACCAAAATCTGCGAGATGGAAATCACTACTGCCTACCCCTGCCACGCAAAGCCTATATGTTGGATTTCTATAGGTTTTGATAGGGGTAGGTTTGTAATTTTACCCAAACGTGACGTAACCACCTCTCACCCGGATTCATACATGGTGGGTGCCAAAACACAGTGTGTCCTTGGCCGAAATCGACTCCCTCCCCGATTCATATTCATACACGATGGGCGCCAAAAACAAACTCTCGTCGGCAAATATTCGGTGTATGCGAGATTACCGTCCTATCCCCAACCGACTAGTGTTGTTGTGATGTAGTAGAAATTTGAAACGGGGGCTAAGTTTGTAAATTTCCTCGCATTTGAGACAAGCGCGCCCTGCATACATGATTCCCCCCTTCCTCTCTACCTCCCTTTTCCCCATTCGTACTCCGTGGGTGCCAAAACACCCTCTCCACCCCACCCTCCTCTGTCCGCCGCCGTCCGCCACCCCATCCACCGCCGTCCTCCTCCACCATGCCGGAGCTGATACCCCGACGCCGCCGTCCATTACGAGAGATCGACCTCTCTCATCCACGGCTCCGGACCGGGATCCTTGCATCCCGTCCTCTCGCTTCATCCCCGCCGTCGTCCACCTTGCCGGCGCCGCTCCTACGATCGTCTCGTCCACCACGCCCCGCCGCCACCGTCTACCCTCCTAGATCTACTTCCACGCCGCTGATAGCCATTGCTACCGCAGCACCATCAAATTCTTAGCAGATGCGTACACGGCGCCGCACCAGAGGCGGTACTCTTTCGTATCTGCTCAACTTATTTATCGCAGCAAGAAAATAGATCGCCACTGCTTTACTCTGATTTCTTGTCTTGGTTGCGAAGTTGCCTTTGTTCGGTTTGCACCTTCAGATCCGCCATGGCACGCTCAACACCATACTCGCAATGCTCATGGTTTTCCCCTTTTATATTCCACACTAGTTAAATCATGGTAGACTAAATTTCAAAATTGGGTCAGTCGATTTTTCAGAGCTCGCCGGAGTTCGCCGGTGCAATCGAAGGGGCTCGGGTGGGGATGGTGGTTTTGGGGGGCGGTGGTGGGGCCTCGTCGAACGAAGAAAACTCGACGCGGGTGGGGGCGGGGGTGGGGGTGGCGGAGGAACATAGGCGGTGGGGCCGGTGGTTCGGCCGGCGGCCCGTGCGGTGTTCTGTATGGGAAGCAGGGACATCTGCAGTCTAACAGCTGATAGAGCTGGCCTGTACGTGATCGATAGGCTTTCAATTACTAGCGGCAATACAACACCGTAATTTCCAGCCAGTTCCACTTTCCCGATTTATATATCCTGGTTATGGTGTACCCCTGTTATGTACACTATGATTTGCCTAGTTGCTGTGTGCTCTTGTTATCATGGTTTGGTAATGAACTCTCTATACAGTATATTATGAACCTATCATCTGCCAGCTATCCTTACTTCTGGAGCCTATTTTTTTGTGTACTTGTGCCAGATTATATAAATGCATGCACCATATTACAGCACACATGAGCTCTCTCATCAGAATCCAGTGATAGCACACAAGTGTTTACAGGGGCGCCCCTATATTAGAATATCATCTGCATTACAAAGATAATCCCACAACTATTTATGTTTTCATGGTTCTCAGATATCATACGCAATTATAGTGAATATCAGAATCTGTGCATCGAAGAATATTGTGGAACACTGCAATGACTTACAAAATTGGCACCAAGGCATTGAGTGCCATTCTGGAAGCAATGAAACTCGTACGCTCCCCACCTGTTGTTTCTGTTCAGAATATCATCCTAATGACTATTCTAACCTCGAGGAGTCAAAGGCAGATGGCCTGTCATGTTCACCCATCAAGGTGCCTGTTCTAATTTGGCAAGGTTTTTATTGATTGCGCGTATCTTGCATATGTTGTCTTGCATTTCTTCTACTTTGTTGCACCGCCATCTGCTTAGTTTACTTATCATATATGTCGAGATGCCATGCCCATCCATTATCAATACATATTCCATCTGTCATCGTACCATGTTTTTCCACTCAAATGCTTACGTTAGTGTAGAATATATCCAATGCCAATGTTTTTGTCAATTGTTTGCTCCAAATTATCTGATCTGTATGAATGGTTACATTAGTGTAGAATATATCCAATGCCAATGTTTTTTTAGCTCTGCATTGTTCTTATAAGTACATGCTGTCCTTTATCAGTGTACTTATAATGACAGGTAGGTGTTCATTTACCACCACTCTGCAGCTTATTTTCCTTCGCCCTCCATTTTCTACACATCAGATCTATATTTACTCTTACCATAAGGTTGGTACTGAAGAAGTTCAGCTGTGCATTGCTCTTGGCTGTACCTTTTGCCTGTATCGCTGCATTTACATTTATAGCTACTTGGTTATGTAGCATCACTCTTCATCTTATCTTAAATATTCTCTATTTTTTCGTATATTATCACATCTATGTTTACTCTTAACAAAATGTAGAATAAAGGCAATGCTTTTGAAGAAGATTCTGTGGTAAACTTCTTGAATTGCCCCCCCATCAGCATGGACAAGGCCTTTATAGAGCCTGTCTTCACCAATAATGTAAGTTTGTCCATCTCAAGCCTTCAAACTTTGTTGTATATATTTGGTTAGGCATGACTGTGTTAATGCAAATTTAAACTGTGTCACTTTATTCGTCAGTAAGAAATGTGATGAATTGTCAGCACTGATACTTTTATGTGCAAAACCTGTCATCTGTCTGCTTGTTTATCTTTCAGAGTGAGGAAGATATAAGTGTTGAACAAGCGCAGTCTCATCATCTTGCTCTGCTGCTTGCGCTGTAGCTCCCCAGCAGGGCTAACCTTTCTTGAACTCTATTTAAGTGCTGTCGGTTTTGTATATTATTTTGTCGGCGTGTTTATTTGCACTGGTGGCGATCTTTGATGCCCAGTGTATGTAATCTGCTGTCTGCTTGTGCTTTATTATCATAGTGGCGAGCTTTGATGCCCAGTTGATGTAATATGCCATAATTTCTTTATTGTATAGTATAGGTTTTTTCTTATTCATGATGTTGCAGTTATTTTACTGTATATATATCCTGTCTTCGCAGTAAACCGGCCAAACCGTAAAATTACGGTACATAATCGGGCCATCATGCAATCATGATGTAGGTTGGGCCTGAAATGTGCCGATCAGCTCACGGGCCGGCAGCAGCCCGAAATGAACCCCGGCCCATGATTGTGCGAATCAAATCACGGGCTTTTAACAGGCCGAAAAATTGTCTCGGTCCTTGTTTGGCCCAATCAGATATCGGCTGCGAGCAGGCCGGATGCAAACCGGGCCGTAGTTAGGCCCAACTATATGACGGGCTTTTAACAGGCTGAAATTAATATAGGGCCGAAATGTTAAACGGGCCCTTAACAGGCCAAAACTAATATCAGACTGAATTACTAAGTGGGCCTTTAGCAAGTGGGCCCAAAAGCATAGTGTCCAGTTGACGGGCCGAATCTGATACGGGCCATAATTGAGCCCAAAGCCTCTTAAAGGGCCGGACCTGATCTGGGCCGTAATTTGGCCCAGAACGTGGTAGGCCTTTAACGGACCGGATCTCATATGGGCCACTATGAGGCCCGGAGCGTGACAGGCCATTAATGGACCGGATCAAATATGGGCTGGCATTTGGCCCAAAACATGGCAGGCAGTTAATGGGCCGGCCTACTAGGGTCCACAAAATCTTGTGGGCCTACAGCTGGGCCGGCCCGTTAATATCGGCAAAATCTCATGGGCCTTTAGCTGTGCCGGCCCATTATGACCCGCAAGAATCTTGTGGGCTTTACCTGGGCTGGCCCATTATGGCACAAAAAAAATCTTGTGGGCCTTTACCTGGGCCGACCCATTATGGCCCGCAAAATCTTGTGGGCCTTTAGCTGGGCCAGCCCATTATGGTCTGCAAAATTTCATGGGCCTTTAGCTGGGCTGGCCCATTATGGTCCGCAAAATCTTGTGTGCCTTCAGTTGGGCCGGCCCATTTAAACTTGATGGGCCGGTCCACGTGTCAACATATCATAGGCGCGTCTCGCCCATTGGATGAGTTGACACGTGTCTCCTCCAGCCAATGATGATTTTACACGTGGAAAATCCCCATTGGCCGGGGTGTTAACGGGTTATCAGATCCAAAACCCGACCCGATAGCTTAACGGCGTTCTGTTACGGTGGATGCCACGTGTCGGTCACCCTTGACGAAAGCACTTCTGTGACGCGCGATTTGTTGTCATGGAAGTGGACACTTCCATGATGATAATTTTGGTAATGTCATGGAACACTTCTACGACAGCACAGGTATGACTATCTTGATTCTGTCATAAATTTGTCATGGATGTACATGCATGACAAAAAAACGACCTACTATGACAAACACATATGATCACGGAAGTGTATTTTTTTGGTAGTGTTGCCTATCCATCACAAGACTCGAGTAGAGGTGAGTAGGAAATGAGATAAACAATACCAAGTTACCTTTTCCCAAAGTTGAGGATGTATCCCGTTTCACTCAATGTGAGATGAAAGAATAGTGGAATTGGTACCGGACTTGTTCACTCACACTGTGACGCCCCCGATTTAATCGTACACTAATCATACACGCAAACGTGTACGATCAAGATCAGGGACTCACGGAAAGATATCACAACACAACTCTACAAATAAAATAAGTCATACAAGCATCATATTACAAGCCAGGGGCCTCGAGGGCTCGAATACAAGAGCTCGATCATAGACGAGTCAGCGGAAGCAACAATATCTGAGTACAGACATAAGTTAAACAAGGTTGCCTTAAGAAGGCTAGCACAAACTGGGATACGGATCGAAAGAGGCGCATGCCTCCTGCCTGGGATCCTCCTAACTACTCCTGGTCGTCGTCAGCGGGCATCACGTAGTAGTAGGCACCTCCGGTGTAGTAGGAGTCGTCGTCGACGGTGGCGTCTGGCTCCTGGGCTCCAACATCTGGTTGCGTCAACCAGGTAGAAGGGATAGGGGGAAAAGAGGGAGAAAGCAACTGTGAGTACTCATCCAAAGTACTCGCAAGCAAGGAACTATAATACATATGTATGCATTGGTATCAAATGGAATAAGGGTTTCATATGTGGACTGAACTGCAGAAAGCCGGAATAAGGGGGGATAGCTAGTCCTTTCGAAGACTACGCTTCTGGCAGCCTCCGTGTTGCAGCATGTAGAAGAGAGTAGACTGAAGTCCTCCAAGTAGCAACGCATAGCATAATCCTAACCAATGATCCTCCCCTCGTCGCCCTGTGAGAGAGCGACCACCGGTTGTATCTGGCACTTGGAAGGGTGTGTTTTATTAAGTATCCGGTTCTAGTTGTCATAAGGTCAAGGTACAACTCCAAATCGTCCTGTTACCGAAGATCACGGCTATTCGAATAGATTAACTTCCCTGCAGGGGTGCACCACATACCCCAACACGCTCGATCCCATTTGGCCGGACACACTTTCCTGGGTCATGCCCGGCCTCGAAAGATCAACACGTCGCAGCCCCACCTAGACCAACAGAGAGGTCAGCACGCCGGTCTAAACCTAAGCGCCCAGGGGTCTGGGCCCATCGCCCTTAGCACACCTGCACGTTGCGAACGCGGCCGAAAGCAGACCTAGCCTAGTGGCCTTCCAGTCCAATCCGGTGCGCGCCACTCAGTCGCTGACGTCACGAAGGCTTTGGCTGATACCACGACGCCGGGATACCCATAACTACTCCCGCGTAGATGGTTAGTGCGTATAGACCAAATGGCCAGACTCAGATCAAATACCAAGATCTCGTTAAACGTGTTAAATATCCGCGAACGCCGACCAGGGCCAGGCCCACCTCTCTCCTAGGTGGTCTGAACCTGCCCTGTCGCTTCGCCACAAAGATCCACACAGAGGGCCGTTGGGACAAAGGTCCTTTCAGCCCCCAATCCGTGAATCACTCACGGGTGCTCCACAAGCTGACCCGACTTTAGTCACTACATGTATCATGTATAAAGTATATAGTATATACCCGTGATCAACTCCCGAGTGATCACGGCCCGATAGTATAGCATGGCAGACGGACAAGGATGTAGGGCCACTGATGATAAACTAGCATCCTATACTAAGCATTAGGATTGCAGGTAAAGGTAACAACAGTAGTAGCAAGGATAGGCTATGCATCAGGATAGGATTAACGGGAAGCAGTAACATGCTACACTACTCTAATGCAAGCAGTATAGAGAAGAGTAGGCGATATCTGGTGATCAAAGGGGGGGCTTGCCTGGTTGCTCTGGCAAGAGAGAGGGGTCGTCAACACCGTAGTCGTACTGGGTAGTAGCGGCGTCGGTCTCGGTGTCTAGCGAGAGAAGAGGGGGAAGAAACAATAAATATAATGCAAGCATATGCATAGGGATGCATGACATGACAAGTAACGGCGTTAGAGGTGCCCTATCGCGGTATGAGGTGATACCGGTGAAGGGGGAAAACATCCGGGAAAGTATCCCGGGTGTTTCGCCTTTTGCATCGGTGAACCGGAGGGTGAAAGTTGCGAGTTCGATAGGTTAGGGATGCGTGGCGGACGAACGGGCTGCGTACCCGAATTCGTCTCGTCGTTCTGAGCAACTTTCATGTACAAAGTTTTTCCATCCGAGCTACGGTTTATTTTATATAAATTTTAAAAGATTTAAATCATTTTTAGGATTTATTTAATTAATTTAATCAACATTATCCAGAATAGTGTCTGCTGACGTCATCATGACGTCAGCATGACATCAGCAGTTGACCAGGTCAACCTGACAGGTGGGTCCCGTTCGTCATACTCTGTTTTAATTAACTAACAGTTAATTAGGTTAATTAGTGATTAGGTTAATCTAATTATAATTAATTAACTTAATTAATTCCTTAATTAATTAATTATTATTATTATATATTTTTTTTTAATTCTCTTTTTTTTCTTTTTTTTATTAAAACGTTCTGGGGCGGTGGGGCCCCCCTGTCATAGGCACAGGGGGCCTTAACGGGTTTTGGGCGCTAGGGCGACGGCCGTCGCCCGAACGGGCGCTGGGCTAGCGGCAGGGAGGCGGCGACGGGCAGCAGTGGAGGCGAGGCGGTGCTAAGCAGCGGCGGTGGCGGCAGGTGCAGCGGCAGGAGCGGCCAGAAGGAGCGGCTGGCTCCGGCGGCAAGCTTCGAGGGGCGGCGCGGGGTCAGCGGCGAGGTGACGCGGTGGCGCGGGGCGCGGCCACCATAGCGGGACGACGAGGCCAGGGGCGGCAGGTGCGGGCGACCGCATGGGAGGGCACGGGCGAGCAAAGGCGGCCGCGGCAGGGGAGCCGCACGGGGAAGCGGGGAGGGGCCGGGGGCGGGACGGCCCGGCGCGGGCGACGGTGGCGCCGGAGTGCGTCGAGCGGCGACGGCCGAGGCGACCTAGGGGGAGAGGAGGGCGAAGGGGGGGAGCTCACGGGGGGGGGGAGTAGGGCAACGGGGCAGTGGGCTCGGGGGCGGTCGGGGTAGACCGACGAGGAGGAGGACGAGGAGGCGTTCGGCGGCGACGGGGCGGTCCGGCGACGAGGGCGGCGGGCGACAAGGTCGGGGGGGGGCGGCGCTGGAACGGCGGCCGCGACACGGGGCGAGGAGGAGGGAGCTGGGTGGCGGTGGCGATGATGAACGGCGGCGGGGCGACGGGGATCGACGGCGGCGTCGGGCCGATGGGATCGGGGGGTTCGCCCCGATCCAGATCGGGGGAGGGAGCGAGGGGGCGAGCGGGGTGGGGCGAGTGGGGGGGAGTGGGGATCGGGTGGGTTAGGGTTTGGGTCGCGGGGGAATAAGGGGAAAGGGTGTGGCCGGCTGGGCCTTTGCCCAGTTGGGCCGGTTGGTGGCCTGGCCGGCTGGGCCGTCTGGCCCAGTGGGGGGGTCCCCCTTTTTTTTGTTTGTTTTCTGTTTTTTTTTGTATTTTCTTTTCTTTTTGTATTTTCTTTTCTGTTTTAATTCATTTTAAGTATTTAGGTCTTTTATAAAGGCATGGATCCCACACCATAAATTCCTAGGCATTTATTTGCACACCCCGAACATTTTGTCTTAAATTTTGAAAAGTTTTTATTCTTTGGTTGATTTTGAATTTGAATTTGAATCAGTTTCGGACTAACACGAGATTAGGAACAGTAACCGAGGTGACGTGGCATCATTAGCAGAGGTTCACTGTAGCTTGATTATCCGGGCGTTACACACACCTACAAACTAAAGCCTATGGAGTAGCCCAGTGAGGATAGTGGCACAAAAATTTAATGTAAAATGTTAGCAAGAGTCAATAAAGTTGAAAGAGATTCACAAATTCACAAGTGAAACAAGTAGACCAATAGCAATATGTGGTACACGGAAACACACACACACGGATAGATAAATGGGGTCGTGCAACCAAGGAATGAGCACAAAACGTGGAATCCATGGAGAACTCTCATGTTGCACAACTCAAGAGAGACGCTAGCACGATTGCTCTATAGCGGATACGACACTTGTGCACAACCTATGATACGCAAAATGTATCGACTTTCTATCCCAAGTATGCTATGTATGATGTTCCGGTGGTATGATCCAAGATGATTGGATATGACAATCTTATATGCAATGTGGTATGATGCTATGGCACTTTCTTACAAGCTTCTTTGCTCTTTCTCTTTTGCTTAAAAGCTTTATTCTCTTCTTTTGTATGGCCACTTTTGCATGATGCACAAACCAAGATAGCAATTGGGTATATACGGGAACAATCTTGATGCACAAGAGATGATATGCAATGTGTGGTGTAGATCACTAATGTGCACAAGTAACGTTGCCGGCAATACTCAAATGGCTAGTCTCGATAGGCAAGTAACGCAAAATGGGCTAGGGGTTATCAATGCAATTGCAAGGGAATATACAATGGAGGGATACCACGATACCAAGATGATATGGAGGTTACCGTCCTTGCCGATGATGAGTGGCGGTGATCTTGATGGATATTCCAAGATGATGGAGACTCGTCCCTAAGTAGCCGAAACACCTTACGAAACGGAAAAACCGTGAACTCAAAATCTCAAATGGTGGTAGCGGAAGCTCAATGGGATTGCAGAAATGGAGGGTATGGTGGTGGACTATACACGGGTGTCGGAGTTGAAAGCACGGGCCGAAACACCTTAGGAGACACAACTCACAACACAAACAACACTACTAGGGAAAAGCTTATACACAGGATCTTACCAGTAGCGAGTTTTAAAATAAGGCGCTGCTGCAATGTAGCAATAGCGCGCTCCATCAATACGTGCTACTGAAATAGACATATCAGCAGCGTGCCTCCTCTAAGCCGCGCTACTGCTATAATTCCCACGACCCCGCCGCGAAGCTAGTTCTAGCAGCAGCGCGTTTACTGGGACCGCGCTACTGATAGGTAGTTCAGCAGTAGCGCCTTTGCCTTTAGAGCGCTACTACTAAAACTAGCTATCTCCACCCCCACGTACGCTCCTCTCCACGATCCACACTCACACACTCAGACTCACTCCCCCTCAACCCCCCCGCGCGCCGGTCCTCCCCCGCCGGCCGCCGTCGCCCCGGCCAGCCGCCGTCGCCTACCCCTCTTCCCTCTGTGCCGCCGTCAACTCCTCCTCCTCGCTGGACTCGGTACTGCCCTCCTCCTTCGTCCTCCCTCGACTCGCCGCCGGCCGGCCCCTCCTCGCTCCGCTTTCCTCCTCCGTCCTACTCTCTTCTCCCTCCTCGAGTCGCCCCTCCTTCTCCCTCCCCCTGCTACATTTTGATTTAGTAGGCTAGTTCATATGCAACATTTTGATTTAGTTGATTTAGTAGGCTAGTTGATTTAGTTGATTTAGAACATTTTGATTTAGTTGATTTAGTAGGCTAGTTGATTTAGTTGATTTAGTAGGCTAGTTGATTTAGTATGCACCATTTTATTGTTATTTTTTCTGTACATGATATGTAGATGTTTTTGTTTTTTTGTAATAAGTTATGTTTTGGCAAAATGTAGGTGCCAATTTAGTTAAAATCACATGCTACTGTTTTTCTTTCCTATGAAGTGGATCGTTAATCCTTTGCTCATATTGCTTTAGGAAAATGGCGCCGCCACCACGACCACCATGTCGACTGTGCAAGTCATGGTGTGCCAGCAGCCTTGCAACTGGCAAGCTGTTCGGCATCTACTTCCAGCCGAGTTTTCATCATGCGGTGGTAAGAAATTAGATGAAATGTAACAACTATTTTATTTTTAGTGTTGACATAACTGCATTGTGTCATTTTGCTTTTTTTACACAGATCGTCCCATGCAATGTGAGGTTGAAATTCAACAAGCTGATAGGAGACAGTGTGACATTTGACGCTCCTGGGGGGCCGTACACTATGGAGGTTGAGAAAGGAAGCAATATGTCGCAGATTCGAGGAGATGGATGGGCCCGTTTTGTCGCCCACATGCGTCTTACTGGTGGTGAGTTGATCAGGTTCTCCTTCAGAGCAGAAAGACCCAAGCTGGCTGTCATTTATCTCAACCTAGTGGAAGATGATGAAGATGACAAAGATGATGAAGATGATGAGAACCCACTTCATGAAGCCATCATAGCTCAAAGAATGAGGCTGAGCGAGGAGGAGGTGCGCAACCTATGGGACATAATTCCGCCACGGGATGACTTTGTTGGGGTGCCATTCGTGACCCGCCTGACAAGTACCATGGTCGATCGGCATGAAATGGTATGTTATACTGACTGTTGTAAGTTGATGATATATATATATATGCTTTATTGTTATACTTACAAATGCAAATTATCCGATGATATGCTTAGTGATTCCGATGATATGCTTAGTGTAGAGTCCAATGATATGCTATGTGGAATCTAGTCGATGATATGCTATGTGGAATCTAGTAGATAATCCATATATACTTATTAGTAGAATTCATGATTAAATAGTACAAATGCATAGTACTGTGTCTTTTGATAGTGTAGAAATATAGACTTAATAGAAATATATTTGTAAGAGTATGTGCGAAGCTATTTATTAATTGATATGTTTTTCTTATTCAGAAATTGCCAAAGAACCTATCTGCGAGTTGTGGTATCGAGCCTGATGAAGAAGGCTCAGCTGGACTATGCCTTACCGCAAGGGGCTCCGTCACCACCTGTACTTACCACATGGACACAGACGACGGTCACACAGACTTAAACTCGGTTGGGTGGAAGAGATTCCTCGTTGGCAAGAATCTTTGTGTTGGACAGGCCATCCTAATTACTATCAGGAACACCCACCGCCCAGGCTTGAGGATGATGATCGTCGTCGATATCATCTAGAACTACATATGTGTGTATGTGGCTATATCATCTAGAACTACATATGATGATTGTCGTCGATATCATGTAGAACTACATATGATGATCGTCGTCGATATCATCTAAAACTACATATGATGACCGTTGTCGATATCACCTAGTACTGCTTGAGGATGCATGTTGAGTATATATGAAATTGTTATCTAGTACTCCCTCGATTTCAAATTACTCGTCGTGGTTTTAGTTCAAATTTGAACTAAAACCACGACGAGTAATTTGGAACCGAGGGAATACTACCTAGTACCTATAATGCTTTATGGCTTTATGAAATTGATATCTAGTAGTACCTAGTATCTCGAAATTGTAGTTCATTGAAGCTGAAACGGGGTTGAAATGATGAAAGATATAGCAGTAGCACGGGGCTAGGAAATCGCTACAGCTAACTAATAGTAGCGCGTTCTGTAAAAGCGCTGCTGCTATAGTCAATAGTAGTAGCGCGGGTACATACAACGCTACTACTAAGAGTTACCTGTAGCGCCTTATTGGTAGCGCGGCCACCTGCGCTGCTGATAGCCTAAAAACCCACGCTACTACTAGGGTTTTCCCTAGTAGTGCAAAATTGGGTTAAGTTGGGGTGGCGGAAGTGTATGGTGGGCAAGCCGATGCGGAAGTTATGGTGGTGGTGGTGGTTGATGAAGAAGCAACTGTCCCTAAGTAGCCTATACACCTTAGGAGACTCAAATCATTCCTCAAGCAACCACTAATGCGATGGGGATCAATATTGGTTAGGTTGCGGAAGTCGGTGGTGGAGTAGCGGATGATGTGG